>NC_072780.1:18617001-18674501 GCF_022539595.1 Amphiprion ocellaris | reverse complement strand
AGCTATATCTCGCAATGAAATAGAAATCTTTAACAAATCCGTGGATCCAGACTATAAGCTGCATCACTGCCAAAATCTAATCACTTGGTCCTTGTGTCATTTCTGACCATTCCTGAAAGTTTCATCAAAATCCGTTCGTCCGTTTTTGAGTAATGTTACTAACAGAACGCCGTTCCTTGGCAGAGTAATAATGCAAGGTCTGCTCACTTACTTTTTCATATTAAATTACTTGACCTTTATCTGAGTGTAAAAGTTTATTTTGATCTTGTAAATAATAGTTTGACAAGAAAAAGGCAAAATTTAAGGTCCACTTACGAACTTTTCTGGAGCTTTCAGTCACATTTCTCTTGGCCTTCATCCGCTGAATGCACACGTTCTTGATCTTAGAAATAACAGTTCAACTAAATAAGGTCTACTTACTATGTGTCTATATGTCATCACCTGAATCAACAACTTCAATCTTGATCTTGGGAATTAACATTTTACCTTATGTATATAAACTTAAAGTTGTCTTATAGATTTGTGTGGAGCTTTCAGTTGTATACCTGTCATGGCCTTCATCAGCTGAGTGCTAAAGTGCATTCTTGACCTTAGAAACGGCAGCTATACAATAAATAAGTATATCGAAGTGAAGTTTGCTTACTGTCTTCTTCTGGGGCTTTCAATTGCATGACACAACCTTTAGTTACATTTAAATTAATTCGGAAAAGTTTGATGTAATTAATTAGTAGTTTCACAAAAAATGTGGATACGACAAACTCAAAGTCTACTGAATTGCTTTTGCTGCATTTTGTAAAATATTTAACTAGATCTTTTCATCAGCAGCTCAGTTGTCATCACATCATGTACTGTAAGATGTAGTTGAAAGGTTCCGAAAATAGAAAGTAATTATATCTCGAGTAAAGGCTTAAAAATGATCAAACCCTAATTTCCAAGATGAAAAGTGAATTATTTAAAAAAAAAAAAAAAAAAAAAAAAAAAATTCTTTAAAAAGTATTTTTTGCATTCTCTGGATCTTTTTTCACATGTCTCTTTGCTTTCACTGTCTCTTTCATGGTCACCCCTGTCAGTCATCACATAGTGAGTTCTTTGTGTTGGTTTCATTATCAACTGCTTTTAAATCCCTTCTGATTTAATCCCTTATTTCCAGCTGTCTTTTTTTCTGTTATGTCTTGCTGCACGATGACTTGAACCACCTTCAAATGTGAGATTTATACAATGGCGGCTCCTTTCATCTCCATCCATCCCTGCCCTCCTTCCCCTCACCTCCCTCCTTCTACCCCTCTGCACATTCATCCTCTTTTTTTTTTGCTCAGATTGATCAAATATTTGCTCTTCATGGGCCCCGGCCTGTTTATTTTCTGGAGTGCGTTTTCAGCAGCGGTTGGGCCTGTGCGGTGGTTCAACAGTGCCGTCTCAGACGTCCCAGTGTTTGGCTTAGCGGCTGGGGACGGAGGCTGGGCTGGTGTCCGGGAGCTCTGAGTGTGCCGGCAACGTTGGCTGCTCTCCCTTCGCTGGGCAAACTGGGTCTGTGAGCCTCGCACACACTGTGGCCATTCACTCTCCCAGCACACACAGGATAGAGTATGGATTGTTTAGAGGCCAGTGGCAATGCCAGGAATGCTGAGCCCTAGTTCCTCTCTGGGAAAAAATGGTATTTGGTTCTCTGCCTCTCTTTCTCTCTCTCTGCCTTTGAAAGGCTGCAGCAGTCTGATGAGAGGGATCACTAGGTGCATAAGCCGGCCTGTTTCCTCTTTCCTGCAGATTCCATCCTGGCCAGTCAGAGAG
This sequence comes from Amphiprion ocellaris, assembly GCF_022539595.1. Lineage (NCBI taxonomy): Eukaryota > Metazoa > Chordata > Actinopteri > Pomacentridae > Amphiprion > Amphiprion ocellaris. The sequence continues at coordinate 18,672,713 of NC_072780.1, read as the reverse complement.
GGCCTCCCAGCCAGAGGAATCCTAAGGAGAGCCGCTGCCTTCCACATCGGTATTTCCTGACCCAGTCCCACATCCCTAGTGGCTCATTCACAGTTATAGCAATAAAAAAACAGAAAGCTATATAGAGATGCACACATAAAGTATCCAACTTTAACCCAGCATTGGTAATAAACATCAATTTGGAGTCTAAAACCATACAAAGAAGTGCTTATGTGCTGACGGAGGCTAATTTCCATCATTTCTATTTTTAACAACTTTTTAAATCTACTTTTGCGTTAAGCATTTTATATTAGCTTCTTAACCAACAGCATACTGGCTCTGAGCACTTTTGCCACTAAACGATGATCCTTCATAAGTGCACATTATCATTTTCATTAGCTTCAGTGGACACAAGATGGGGATGATCTTTTAGGGCTTAAAGAGTTTTTCCATATGCAAGACCATGATCGTGGAGGCACGTGGCCCTCGCCATCCCTGCAGATCTAATTCGTTCAATCTTGGCCCCCAGAGCTGTGCGTGACTGTGTGTCCATTTAACAATTTAAGCCACTGTGAATGTAATAACGGCTTACGGTTCAGAGAGGATATGAAACATCGCCCAAAAGTCGTCAGAGGAGGGACTGTAAATCCCAAGAAGTTGAAAAGCAGAAATAGGTGAGAACTTGTTTATTAAACACAGTGGAGACGTTCTGAGGTAAAAGTGGTGTCAGGTGGAAAAAGATCTGCCGTGAGTAGAGTGGGTTAGAAGATTGTAGAGTAATCTCTCTTCCAGAGTGGTAAACAACAAAACAGGGTCCAATTTCATCAAGTTATAGAAGCATAGGTTTACGGAACACTTCCTCAAATGTCAAGAGAAGCAGGCATCAAGGGGCCAAGTGGAGAAGTCAGTGGAAAAAACGCTGCAGCATCCAAACACATTTGGTCTATCAGAGTCAATTTAGGGCAAGAAAGGGTGATAATGCCATTGACGACTGTGTAAAATCCTCAAGGAGACAAGTATCTAACAGGCAAACACTTCACCAATCTTTCCTGGGTGGTTGTCAGCCTCTTGTGAAATTCTGCTCTCTGTGTGTCTACACATGCCAGAGGAGAACCCCGGGGTGAAATCCCATCCCTTCCTCACCTCTGAGATCCTGACACGTCCTCTGTGAAAGTTCTCAGTGAGAAATAATGAGAAGATAACTTGCCTCTGTGATCTCACCACAAGTTGTCACAAGGCCAACACGGTCACAAGACATAGTGTTACTTAGTTTACCGTTCAGTGAAGCCAGAGGGATAAAAAGATTCCACTGGAAACAGTGGAAATGCTCATCACAGTTTTACTTCTTCTGTCAACCGATCAGAAAACAATGAATAATATAAAAGGAAATAAAGAGACGATAAAGGCCACCTGAGCACCCTACCCAGATATTATTACATTTCTCAGGTTAGACAAGAAGCAGCTTCCTTCTTTACTGGTGGATCAGGTTCTGTTCGAAAAGGAAACATGACTAACTTCAGTGTTTGCTGGGTTTACCTGGTGAAATCCCATGTAGCTCTACGTCTAGGTTTTGTATGCAAATTTACTGTTTCACTTCCAACTGCAGAATGCTGCTGTTATTAGCATAAAATCAGAGCGTTCCATTACATGACTTTTGTCCAGCAACAGACAGGACAGCAAAGAAACTAACTGGTGAACATTGCAGAGAATTTAGCATCTAAATAGCCAGATATTTGTCTCAAGAGAAGATGAACAAAACAAAGCTAAAGGCAGAGCAAACATTGGACCGAAAAGTCAACAGTGGTAACGTTAACTGGAGGTCCAACTTTGCTTAAACTTAAAAGCCAAGTCAGTGATCAGTTTAAAGCTTTCAAGTTGACCTGAATGTAGATCTCTATGTAGCTTTCCTGGATGCTGCTTTCTGTATTTACTGTTACTGTAACACAGAGACAAGCAGTTGAGATGATTCTGGTCTATAACTAGATATAGACCATCTTGCACAATTCCTCGATTCATTTAATCTCTACATTCTGGTGCAAATCTTGTGGCAGCACTAGGAGAAAAGTCCCTAAAGTCTTCTGTTACATCCTCTGTAGATCATGAATGTCTGTCCTAAACTTCACTGCAATCCATCTAATTATCTTGAGATATTTCAATTTGAACCAAATTGTGGAATTGTTGATACGACTCAGACCAACAAACAATGTCTTTACATGGACATGTAAAGTGATGATCAAGTTTGTCATGTAAGCCATTTTAGTGCTTGCACAACATCAAATTTCCAAAAACAGGGTCAGACCCCCTTTTCTGGATATAAGAAATCTGAATATGTTAGCTTGAGTTTTGTAAAGAGACTCATGACACAGCTGCACGGATTCATCTTTTGTTGCTTTCTGAATGCCGTGCTAACTACAACAATAACAGAAATGCATAAATTGGTGGCAACAAAAGTATGAAGATGAATTTTGTCCCTGGGTAGTGAAACCTTACATTGGAGATGCCAGTTTATTAGCATAAGTGTGTCGTGAACAGGTTACAGTAGAACAAATTAAGTCAGTTGCGTCAGAATGCTTGTTGGTCATATTTACTCCGTCTCTGTACTTATTGTACATATGTGAGACTGATTTCAGTCATTTTATCTCATTGTTGAACAGAAAATAAAGTGTATTTCCAGTATCTTGAACTAACCATTATCTGACGTCCATATTTTTGTAGCCCACATGAGGTTTGGTAACACTATCCCTATCCACTATGCAGAAAATTCTATGAAACTATTGGGAAAAACTCTGAAATCGATACAGAGACTGGAAAATTTCCCTTTAAGATCATCTCCTCACATGTCAAAGAAAATCTATCTGACAGTTAACTGGAGTCTTTTTCTCAAGTTCCTCCATAAATGCACTCCTTTCTGAATAAACCTGTCCACACACTAACCCCAAAGTGACTAAATGCAGGAGTTGTGACCCTCCATTTTCTGCGTACGGTTACAGAGGAAAGACTGGATCTTGTGAGCTAGGCCAAAAAGCTGATTTTCACAGTATGGAATCTTTCCACTGTGATATAAAATGCACACAGTTTGCTCAGAAATACTGTCATTATACTCAAAAGTGATAGTTAGCAAAGATGGATGAGACGTTCGCCTGCCAGCGCAGGGAAAGAGGAGAACATTCTTCCCTGTGTTTGGCTTGAAGAAAGAACAGATTGTCTCATCAGAGCCGTCAGATCCACTTTTTACTCACTATTGACAATGCAGTGATAAAACCTCACAGTCTAATGCCATTGCAAGACATACACTACTGTTCAAAAGTTTGGGGTCACTTAGAAATGTCCCTATATTTTAAAGAAAAACTGTTTTTTTTTCAATAAAGACAACATCAAATTTGTCAGAAATACAGTCTAGACATTGTTAATGTAGTAAATGACGATTCTAGCTGGAAATGGGTGATTTTAAATGGAACATCTCCATAGGAGTACAGAGGATCATTTTCAGCAACCATCACTCCTGTGTTCTAATGCTACATTGTGTTAGCTAATGGTGTTGAAAGGCTAACTGATGATTAGAAAACCCTTGTGCAATTATGTTAGCACATGAATAAAAGTGTGAGTTTTCATGGAAAACATGAAATTGCCTGGGTGACCCCAAACTTTTGAACGAAGTGAGTTTTTTACCTCACGTATGAATTTGACAGACATATTTTAGGATTAGAGTAATTATGGCTAGCCGTGTATTATTCTAGGTGAATTAGTGCGTACCTATGCTTTACTTATGGCCAACCGAAGGCCCAAATGAAAGGAAAGGGAGGATAAACACTCTTGACTCAGGCCTTTGGTTCACCGCTCCATTTCACGACCTCCACGCCCTCCACCACCACCCCATCCATCTTCCATCCCGTTCAAAGCTTGACCCTCTCGCACGCTGCCCACATCACAGCCCAACTTTTTTCCCCCCCGGCGACTTGCGTGCAACATTTATTTTCCCATAGCACACTTTAATTAGTTGCTGTCTTTTAACCTCATATGTGTCCCACCTAGAGGGCAAATCAGGCTGCTGCTCAGCAGAAACATCCTCAGACTTTTCTCAGGTCCAGAAAACTGGCCAACAATAACTGTCCTCCTGCAGCGATGAATCAAACTGAAAATGCTGTTTGATACATCACCACTGAATTCCTGGAGTTATTTGGTGATGATGTCTTTTTCATTAGTTTCTCCACTTTGCATTAATATGTCTCATCTGTCTGTAACTTAGTGTATGATTTCCTACGGTGGATTTCAGAATATCTTTCTCTCTATGGCACAACATTTATTGAATTTGATATGGTTGTACTATAGTCCTATCAATCAAAGTTGCTGCATGCAAAAAAAAATGTGATTCCATTCTGGCTCGACAGTTGAACTCCATGATAAGGCAAAAACAAAAATTGTGGAAATGACCGAACTTAATTAATACTATACATAACTTTCTGAACCCCAAAACCTGTCAGCAGGTTTGAAAGGATCTTTAAAAAAAAGAAAAAAAAGCTAAAATTACAACATGTATCAGAGCCAGAAAGTGTAAAAGTGAAAAATATCATATATCAAATTTCCAAAGTTCCAATTGTCCGTCGACTAATTGGGAAAATTAACCAACTCAAAGAATTCAAATTGTGATATTTCTTTCACTTCATGAATATTTTATTTTAAAATTCAGCAAAAATAAACTGTGTGCACCAGATCCTGTAAAAACCCCCAAATTCTTCACTCCTCAGCACAACCGAGAAACTACAACTGACTAAGCTTTGACTCATGGTCACGTTACAATAATTCAATGAACATTCAGATGAACCGCAGGCTGTGTTTACACAGAGCAGACAGGAGACAACTATGTCTCAAAAACAGTTTACCGAGGGACGTGGTGGAAGATAGATTCAGCAGGGTGAAATATCTCTCTAAAACTGATATGCAGAGTAGAGTGATAAAGGCTGAGTTTGTAAATATTATTACTAAAATGTAAATAGCAAAATGGTCCATAGAAGGTGGAGCTGTTTTCCTGTAGTGGTCACACCTGTTGGTAAGAAATTCAACTGTTGTCTTATCTTTTTAGGATTTAAGACATTTATAATCTTTGTTATACTGCACTAGACATTTTTGAGTTCTCCGCTTCTAGTCATGGTTTTGCCATTTCTGTAGAGTGAAAAAATGCCCAGAAACTGTGTGGAGTTTAGAGGGTTGTGTATCATTTTGAGGTATTTGCACTACTTGTTTATTTCTATATTATGCTACTTGGCATTTTTGCTCCAATATACATTACCGTTTAAAAGTTTGGCTTCACCCAGACAATTTCATGTTTTCCATGAAAGCTCACACTTTTATTCATGTGCTAACATAATTGCACAAGGGTTTTCTAATCATCAGCCTTTCAACACCATTAGCTAACACAATGTAACATTAGAACACACGAGTGATGGTTGCTGGAAATGTTCCTCTGTACTCCTATGGAGATGTTCCATTTAAAATCACCCATTTCCAGCTAGAATAGTCATTTACCACATTGACAATGTCTAGACTGTATTTCTGACTAATTTAATGTTATCTTCAATGAAAAAACTGTTTTTCTTTAAAAAATAAGGACATTTCCAAGTGACCCCAAACTTTTGAACGGTAGTGTATTTACTCGATAAAAATAGTTAATGCTTTCTCTGTAGGTTAACATTACAAATAAAGTGATCAACTTTTAAATGTGATGTACTGCAATGAGTTAAAGTGAGACTATTCCATTATATGTCTGTAATAATATTCCAGCGTTTTAAAATGTGTAATGACAGAACATTATGAAAAGGAGCCATTCCTTTTATGCTCCATACTTTAAGCCAGGCATGTCAGATTTGACAGTAAAAGTAGAAGATGACCAAGACACGGGTAGTTAATGAGAGAAATGATGCTGACACCTGGACTGCAGCACACAGGACAGGTCTGGTTTGAGAGCAGGGGTTTGAGACGCCTAAAATGTCACGTTGAAGTGGATCTGTTCGTCTGGACCTCAAGTGGTTCTTGTTTAAGTTCACGATAGCCAACATCTGCTCACACAAATATGTGGAGCTCAGCATTTTCTTTGCAAATGTTCCACATTTCTAAGAACCCGTCTTTATCCGGCTTCTGGTAAACGTTTACAAGAGAGAGCTGCTGTTGCTGGCCGTGTCACTCGTTGTCGCACTGCAGCTCAATGAGCCCCAGCTGCAGCTGATGTGGAGCATCGTCACGGAGAAGAGACGAGCAGCTTCCCCTTTCATAGCACGGAAATTCCAAAAGCACCCACTGAGCTGCTCAGAGAGGTGTGGTGGCTGCATATCTCCTCATTTGCGCATCATTGTTGTCCTATGGAAACATTTCCATGACCACATGCAGTGCAGGGTAATGTGGGCTCCATTTATGAAAAAAATGTCTTTGGAAAACTTGGATCTTGGTTGCTTGATGTGTGTATATTTGTGGCTCACCACAGTGTCTTGCTCTTGTAGGCTGATGTTTACCACATTCAAATGCCTAATTATGTCAGCTAACAAGGCCAAATCTGCCAATCATACAGGATCTGATAGTAATTGCATTGGTTGCCGTTTAAAAAAAACAAAACAAAAACAAAAACCTGTGCAGCGCCTGGCTGAGCCATCTCACATCTTTGTGGAAGACATGTCCATATTCTGCCTGGATGTCAGACTGCGCCTGCTGAAACCGGCAGTGGTACAGGGCTTTGGATTGAATCAACTGAGAACTTGCAGGGGAGCTGTTCATTGAAGTTTAAAGGCCTGTGTTTTCTTACTTGCATATCAGTTTAAGAATTCATTTCATTTTGCAGTCAGAGGCACCACTGGTAATGATTCCACTAACTTTACTTGTATTCCAGGCCATTTAAAAAAAAAAAAAAAAAATCAAATCGAGTCCACTGCCGGCCAGTTCTTTCCTAATGTCTGACGATATGTCTTCAACTGTAAAAACAGTGTTGTAATCCAGGCAAGCATTGGCAAACAAATCTTAATGGGGCAAATTTTATACTACCTTCGTCATCACACAGTCTTTAATAACTCATCCTATGGAAAACCACATTTATCAGTAAGCGTAGATGATGCTGTTTTCATTTGACTACTAGACCACTGTTCAGAGCTGCTGTTGTGAGGCCAAGACAGCTTTGCACTGCTTCATTGCATTAGTAGGTTTTATTTGGTGGTATCTCTTTACACTGGATTTTTTAATATGGCATCTCCTGGCAAAATTAAGCAAACATGATTGGTTTCGTTTGGCAGTGAAGAAATGTTGTAATTTCCATTGCTCCTGTAGCTGCAGCCCTCACCATCAACTTTTCTCTTTCTAGCTACAGTCACCATGGCAAAATCTACCTGGACGACAGAGCTGCAGAATGGAGCGGTCATCAAATGAAAAGAGAATTTTATCACTACGCCAAGGAACGCGGGTATGTGATGATCGGCATACGTTTGTCTGTTTGTCTCAAGGTGTCACTAAGATACACAGAACACACACTGCACAGCAGAAACCTCCCTCTGTGCTGCCAACAGAGCAGCGCCATGTTGCCACATCACGTCAGTTTTAAATCAAAAGTCTGTGCGCATTTCTCAAAAACAGACAAACGGACTTGGATGAAATTTTCAGGGAAGGTCAGAAATAAAACAAGGACCAAGTGGTTAGATTTTGGCAGTGATGCAGCTTATAGTCTGGATCAATAGATTTGTTAAAGATTTCTGTATCATTGCGAGATAGCGGCACGGCGTCACTGTAACTATGACAACAAGTGAAAACTACATCAGCTGCCTGCTGACGATCGCATGATTGCGATTCTACTACAAATCCACCGCTGCGGACTTATTGGGACTTATCCGTTGGAAATCATACGACTGAGCAGCCTTGGCGGCGTACTGTGCTTTCTGAGTGCTTTTCTTTTTTCGAACTTGTGCAATTTATTATTTCTATTAAACAGTGCTGGCCACCATTAAATAATACATTTTAACACCATACAGTAAACCCCTTTGGATGTCCACCTGCATCATAATCCGAATGAAAAATCCATAAAATCCAAAGGAAGTGTGTAGATTTTTAAAAGAAAACTTTCTGCCTAACAAGGTCAAGCAAACAGACTTTAGTTTCATTACCACCACCTACCGGGCTGGAGTGTACATCAGTGTTACTGGGAAACTAGGGAACTGAGTGTTAATTAACGTGTTAATTTTGATTAAGTAGTTACATTAAAAAAAATAACGCATCTAAAGTCCCAGCCCTGATTATTACAAAATTCTCCCAAGTGTCTCTGATCGATACGTCCCAAAATAGCTTGAAATGTTTAATACAAGACTTTTAGTTGTGAAATGTAATTTAATAGAATACTTTATCTGAGAAACAGATACAGTCTACAGACATATTCTTTAAATGCTCTGTTTGTATGAAGGGAAGTTGTAGATTTGCAGGATGAGTCTCGTGAAAAGACAGTTACCGCTACGTTAAAGCACAAACGACAGGTACACGACTAGAGGCTTTTTTAAAAGACTAATCGCTTCGAGCAACAAAAGATGTCCGCTTCTCAAGGAAGAGTGCTGCCTGTTTACTATGCAAGAAAAAAAATGATTACATAAACTGTTTGCGTAGCTATCTCGAGCGCAGCCTCAGCTAAAAACAACACTGCTTAAAATCATAATAGATGCAAAGTTTCACAACAGTCTGTACTCAGCAGAGCTCACACAGTGGCACAAATGGCAGGTCCTTGGCAGGAAGTAGACTGGAGGGTTAAGTAAGGGTGGCGGCTGGCGCTGCTACTGATTTCCATGGGTTTGGATGAAAACTGACTGGCTTTTTATAGCGCAGTGGCCGGGTGGGGTCACAGGGTATGTGTGGCTCACAGCATTCACTGTGTGGGAGTGTGGCACTCGTTCAGACGGAGCTGAAAGAGAGACAGCGAGAGAGAAAAAGAGACAGAGAGGTGCTGGTGATGGGAAGGAAAGACAGCCAAGACTAAGACTGAGATCCAACAAAGAAGAGAACTACTAATGCATGAGGCATTTTAGCTCATTCTCCCCAGAGGTCTCTCCTCTGTCATTCTGGAAAGGTGTCATGAGCCATGGAGAGGAGAAGTGCCGATGGGAGCTCAGCAAATGGACTGAGACAAACAGACAGAGAGCTGCCAAGCAGTGACAAGCCAGGCCACTCCTCCATCATAGCCTCAGGAAATACCCCGGTCCCAGTCCCAGATCCTTAATCACCCAGCTCGTCCAAGTGCTTTTCATGTGTGATTGTGCACATCTACACGTGCATGTGTGCGTGTTTGTTATCCTCAGATAAGTCAAACAGTGAAAGTGATTTACACTGGAGGAAAGTCTGGTTCGCAGCACTCTGTTTTCTTCCCATGCCAATATCAGCAGTATCACAGATGACAGAGAGCTCGGGGGGATAGAGGGCTGCCCGGCCAAACGCAAGTTAACACATGAGCCCTTCTGTGTCATACCAGGGATTCCTCTCTGCTCAGCAGCTGAATGATGAGGACCAGAGCACCAGACGGGCCTTGTCATCCAGGGAAATATAAAAAATGAGCCTGGGCCACTTTGTTTTACAAAGTTAAAACAAAATGAATCAGACATTCATCAGTAAAGATTGGGTAGTGTTTCTAGTAAGGAGAAAATTAGAATAATACTGTCAAGCTGTATGTTTTTTTACAATCTGGGTCTTATTTTTATAGTCTGGCAGTCAATTCAATTAGAAATGATAAAAGTGTTGGCTCTCCAGAACTTAAGGTACATGTCCACATGATCCGTCAATTTCTTACATCCCATTCATTGTCTATGTGAAATGCACCGCATTGCATGCTGGTTGAGTTGCGGTGCGTTTTGAGCCGTGTTAAGGTGCATCACTCCGGAGCTCATTTGCATAAAGTAGTTTCATTTCTACTTTGTGCAAATTCAGTGTGGGGAGCGGAGGTCTGACGCATCGCAAAACTTTCATTAAACGTCTAAACTAGCTGTCGTTGAACTAAAACAAGCACAGATTCAGCAAAATATTTCTCACCTCAAATGCTTTCAGAAATACTTTTCACTGAACTGTTTTTGCAATAAAAGAGAAAGTTTGCGAATGAGCCGTCATGTTGGTCTGACACTTCTACCGGACTGAAAGTCTGAAGGACTGCCATGTGACCACCTAGTGCCCCACTAGTGCACACCCACCAAGCTGGTGATGTTCAGATGTGGTACGTTTCCACATGAGACAAAACGCCCCTGTGAAAATGTACCATTACCCACCTCAGGTCCTTATTTCACCGCATACAATGTTTTCACGTATGTAGTAGCTATATGCCAAAGGAATAACAAACAACTGTTTCTGATGTAGTTCTACCAACTTTATTTATTCAGAAATAAATCTACAATGAAGGAACTGATGAAGGAGAACCATCGTCAAATTACACACTTTGTCTGACCAACAGACAAAACCTCCAGCTTATTCATTTTCAGTGGTGTGAAATACAGAAGAACAGCAAATCCAAACATGGAAGAAACAGAAGTCAGAAAATGTTCTGGTATTTTTGATTAATGAATAGCTTAATAGATCAATTGATTAACTGTCAAACTATTAATCTAATGCCTCAGGAGCACTATCCAAATTTCATGATATTGTTGTCTGACCTCAATTTAATGGCATTAAAGCCACTACTACTCACCATCTGGCTAATGGCCAATCCTACTTTAAACTGATATGACACCTATAATAAACCAGAATGATCCTTGTAAACACCTCTATCTGGTTATTTCACAATGAGAACAGAACCTGAACTGTTCCTGCACAATAGGCTTTGGTTTGACTGTAATCTCTGTGAATGTATTTTGACTATCGCTTGTGTAGGACCGATTCCCATGAATTATTTTCAGTGAAGTGAGACCTATTTAACTAAACACACATGGAAACAGACATGCTTAAGTTGAAATGCCTTTGAACTGACAACTGACAAAATATTTTAAATGCTGCTAAATTAAAACTGTGTTTCTTTTTCTGTTGGCAAAAGAATAAAGAACTTTTCATATCTAAACTCTGGCTCTCTCCTTCATGGAGCTCCATACTGTCAGTCAGTTAGTCATGTCCATGCAAACCACTGAGAAAAAGCCATGTCCTGCTTTTACCCTCCGCAGGCACAGCTTGATCATACAGCACTGTTAGTGGGAAGGCTAGCCTGCATTATAGAGTACTATAATGACAAAAACAAGGCAGTGACTTGGGAGCAGATCACAGCTTAGGGGTTCCACTAGAGGCTGCCAAATGTGTTTCAGTTCCCAGGCTTCTTCATTGTACTCAGTCAGAGTGCTACCGGGAAACAAGCTCCTTTATGGCACCGTGGCTCACAGGACACCAGAAAACACAAAGCTGCTAAGTAGATAAAGTTACAAAACAAGATGTGGGTCCACCTGATTCCAGCGGGGAGAGTAACAGAAAGTCAGCACACTGCTGCATTAGCCTCACTGCCAGGGAGGAGGCTCACATCAGGCTGGGGCAGGCTGGGTTTGTTTGTGAATGGGCCATTTAGCTGGAATTTTTAGAGGAATTTAAGCATGTTGATACTGGTACATTCCTTGGCACTCCATAGAGTTCATTTTACAAATATAGACAGCAGAAAGCCAGTTAGAGTGGTTTAAGTATTCCACACGTTAAATCTAAATGCCTCGGCTTGAAAGGGACCTTTTAATTTCAGGCGATATGTCATCAAAATGAAACAAACCTCATCGGCTTCTCATAAATTACGCCCACATGGCCAATTAAGAATATTGGACTCATGGGATTTTCAAAATATCTGAGGTTCTGAAGTTCACCGCTGATACTACTATTCAGGGACTTCAAAAACAGGTCTTTTTTTTAATCGATGGCTCTGCAGTGCAAAAATTCCCTGCTGGATATTGCAGGTGCACCTCAGCCATCAAACCCTTCATGGTTTTGGCAAATATTTCATTCCACACATTCAACTTTTAAGGAAATAGTTGGCGACCCAAACCAGTCATGCATTAGGTAGTCTGTCAATACTAACCCATCTACATAGCCTCCCTTTGCCAATCAGGCCAACACCCATTCGTTCCCACTGTATAAAAAGATAGTTTTTATGCTGTATATTACATACAAATTTGAAACAAAAAGACTAATCAATCTCACAAAAGAGCAGTACACTGAAGATTTGAATAAAATAGGAGTAAATAGAGCATTTGTGAGGGAATATTTTTAAATTGCAGACTAATACTGTTCGGTGTCCATGAGTAGTTTTTAGCAGTACAAGGTGTTAGTGACTTTTTAAGCTAGGTGATTTTGGTAATAGCATTCCCATCAGCTTCAGTCGTTTTACATTTAATTAGCATGCATGTTGGCATGCTAATGTGCTAAATGGAGAACATGGTCAATATAAAGACTGTGAAACTTCAACCTGTCATCCTCGTCTTTGACAGCATGCTAATATTCTAATTTTAGCATTAAGCTCAAATCGTTATTGTGCAATATATTCTAGAAGCATTTTTTTGTTATTCCGCCAAGGAACACAGCAGAGTTATGTGATGATCGGCGTATGTTTGTCCGTCTGTTTGCCTGTCTGTCCATCTGTTTGTCTGTCGGTCTGTCTGTCTGTTCGCAACCTTACTCAAAAACAGACATACGGATTTGGATGAAATTTTCATGGAAGGTCAGAAATGTCACAAAGACCAACTGATTAAATCTTGGCAGTGATGCGGCTTATTGTCTGGATCCACAGATTTGTTAAAGATTTCTGTATCATTGTGAGATAGCGTCGCGGCATCACTATAACTATGACTACAAGTGAACACTGTAGTCTTGTCAGCTGCCTGCTGATGGTCGCATGATTGCGATCCTACCACAAATCCACCGCTGCGGACTTATCGAGACTTATCTGTCGGAAATGATACAATGACCGAGCAGTCTTGGTGGCTAACTGCTCTCTGAGTGCTTTTCTTGCTATATTTGTTGAAAGTCTCTTTGCATCCCAACAGCAATAAACAAATCAATGTTCTGATATTTAAAAGGAAAAAAAATCATTGCACTTGGACTACATGCGATGATAGGAGGCCCTAATTGCCTGTCCAGCTACCTGCCTACCTGCACCTACGCAATGGACATCATTGGAGTCTTCCACAAGGTTGAGCAGACACATCACTAGAGCCAGTGAGCACATAGCAGAAGAATGAATATGTTTACAACATTTACTATCTACAGACAAAGAGCAGCCACATATACAGTACGACATCTTGCACTGCTAAACATATCAGATGATTGTGTCCGTTTGTATATTTGTGTGTCTTTCACTGCTCTTCATGGTCTCCATCCACCTCCAGTTTCAATAGGGTATGTTTATACATCTGTATATATGTTCACCGCCTGTCTGCATTGTAGCCTCGTTATGAGCATGTGTTGTTTGATCGTATTTATCTTATGTTAGTGTATAATGTCTTTGAACTGCATTTTTTGCAAATGTGGTAATATAGTCTGTTTGTGTGTTCTAAGCTATAAGTTCATCTGAATGTGCTGCAGTCCTCTTCCCTCCGGCACTCTCTCATGCATCAGTCCTGCAGCTGTACTCAGACATTAAGCGTTCATGTGTTTTGGAGGGAGTCCTGCAGGGACAGGATGGGATTTTTTTTGCTGTACGCTTTCAAAATGCAATTTCTTTTTGGATAATGCAATCTTGCATATTCTAGCTATAAGCGGAGCCATTGTTCCAGAATTGGAAACACAGACAATGCCACTGATTGTGAAATTTTGGTTGGATCTGTTGATAGAATCAAATCATATTATTGCTACACTTGAACTTTGGTACTAGCCTTATTCTAATAGTAAAAACACATATCTAACTGCACTGCTAACTCTGCCAATTTTTCATTTTCTATGCTCAACATCAGGGAAGTATTCAGAAAAGGTGCAATATAGGTAAGCTTTAGGTTTTTTGTTGTTTATTTTGTACAAGTAAGGGCCATTGAACTCATTTTTGTTCTAAAAGATTAAGTCAAAGATTCAGCAACTATCTTTTCATCCATTTTCTTTGATTGGGTTGTGGTGGCAGCAGGCTAAGCAGAACATTCTAGATGTCAATCTCCCCAACCACATTTTCCATTTCATTCTGAGGGATCCCAAGACAAGATATGTAATTCCTACGATAAATTCTGGTGTTACCTACTATTTGGACATGCCTAGAAAACTTAATCAGATGCCTGAACTACCACAACAGGACAGTGCTGGACATTTCCAAATGACCCCACAATTTTGAATGGTAGTGTAGTTTCTTCAAAAGTACCCTAAAACAATAAACAAGTTACATTTAACATGTAAAGTTAAGGTAACATACTTAGGAATGGCTAAAATGGTTTAACTTTCTCTTCCCTTTTCAGTATTAATTCAATTAATTTTACTGAAGGCACTAAGGGTGTATAAAGTAGAACTTGCAAGAGGCAGGTTTAAGAAAGAGTGCTTGAAACAAGTGCAGCAGGAGATATGATATTGTGACTTGTATTGTGGTATTTTCTCTTCATGGTAAAATAAAACTTTTGTCAGACTTTGACACCTCCAGTTTATAACACAAGCTCCCTGTTAACAATTTGCAGGCTCCAGGCCCAGGTCACTGATCACAGCATCAGGATCTTTTCCTTTTGAATAAGCTCCTGCAGAGTCACAAAAGACTTCATACAACTGTTTTCACAGGCTGAATAGTTCTCCCCATGATGTGTAAACTGACCTTTATCTGCACAATTGCTGGAGTTTCCCTTTAGCAAAAGAGTGGGTTTAGAAAAGACTACAAGAATACAAAGGCGACATATTTGAGATCTTTAGGGAAATCAGTCTGCAGCTTTTAACAAATGTGACATTCATTAAGAAATTAACTGCACCATTATGGACAAAAATGACAACTTGGAGATGGCTCTAAAGTAAGTTAAGCAGTAGTTTACATTTTTCCTAAGTCTATCTTAAAACAACACTCATACCCACATGTACATTCAAAGGGTTGATGGTTGCTGTATTCCATTTGAAAATCCAAGAAGTCTTGAAACTACTATGTATCATCCATCCATCTATTATCTATACACCATTTAATCCTCATTAGGGTCGCCAAGGCGCTGGAGTCTATCCCAGCTGACTTAGGGTGAAGGCAGTGGACACCCTGGACAGGTCACCAGTCTATCGTAGAGACAAACAAGCACACTGGCATTCACACCTACAGACAATTTAGAGTTACCAGCTAACCCCAGTGTGTTTTTGGATGGGGGGAGGAAGCCAGAGAACCCGGAGAAAACCCATGTATACACAGGGAGAACATGCAAACTCTATACAGAAAGATCCCGGGAAGGCTGGAACGCGAACCGGGGATCTTCTAGCTGCAAGGCGAAAGTGCTAATCAAGCCACTGTGCAGCCCTTACTATGTAACATTCACACTTTGTTTCTCTGTGCTTGGCAAATCAAGTGAATATCTTGCAGTTGCAGCCTTCAGTCCAAAACATTTTTTTCTGGTTTGCAATCTGTATCTGGGAAGAAAACTGTTGGTGACACTAATACAAAAAATACTGTAATTCTGGAAAACAGCCATTAGGCTGCACAAGACTCACTGGCTCCATCTGCACTTTGGAAGACAGTTTTACATGTGTGTGTATGTGTGTGTGCTGCACATGTTTTAGGACAGATGTGGGCAAATGTGTACTTTTAAAACAAGAATCCAGCAAATGCTTCTTGAGGAGAGGATGAGAAACAGTGTCTCTGAAATTAGAGGGAAGTGCACTCCAGACAGAAAGGATGTATTAATGCACAGTCTCAGTCAAAAGTCAGAATCATAAACCAAAGTGTTTGAGTAAAAGGTTTATCACCTGATAATGGTGCTAAAAAGGCAGATGACTTGCAGATGAATGTTTTATAATTCTTCCTCTGAGGAACTTGAATACCTGTTGTGGGGATGTTAGCAATCACTGATCTGTATACCATGCCTGGGTAACTCCTGTTCCTTTGTTTTTGAGAGTTTGCAAGAGTTTTCTTTATTCCAGTGTGTAAATCCTTTATTAGTGATATTTCATTATTTGCAAGATGATGTAGAAAATATACAAATTAGCACATGGAATAATCTACACTGTAATATACCATTATTGTACAGGTCCTTATAAGTCCACCTGTCCCAATACCTGAGTTGGACCAGGCCAATATTTCAATCAGTTTCAGGTCTCAAACTGAAATAGTTGGGATGGGGGAAGACATGTTTGGTGTAACAAGCTTTCTAAATGACCCTTTTTATCTCTGGTGGATAAATGTGCAAGAATATCCCTGGTAGATAGTAAGACAAGGCAAGGTAAATGTATTTGTATAGCACAATTCATACACAATGCAATTCAGGGTGCTTTACAATGGCAAAGAAATACATTCATAAAAATAATTATGAAGATGATTTAAAAGCAGACATTAAGATCATGCATTAAAATCACAGAAATAAATGATTAAAAAAAATAGATTGAGCATCTACGAGAAGGCTGCAATAAACAATATGGTCTTCAGGCCTGATTTAAATGAGACCTCAGGTGTTCAGGAAGTTTGTTCCACAGGTGAGGAACATAATTGCTGAATGCTGCTTCACTAGTCTTAGTTCTGGTTCTGGGAACACACAGCAAACCTACCCCTGATGACCTGAGGGCTCTGGATGCTTCATATGGAGCTAATAAGTTCAGGATGCATTTTGGTCCAAGACCATTCACTGCTTTGTAGACCAGGAGTAAGATTTTGAACTCTATCCTTTGACTAACAGGAAGCCAGTGCAGTGATTTCAGTAATATGGTCCAGTTTCCTGGTGTTAGTTAGAACTCTGGCAGCAGTGTTCTGGATCAGCTGCAGCTGCTTGATCAATTTCTTCTTAAGACCTGTAAGGACACCATTACAATCATCTAATCTACTGAAAATAAATACATGAACAAGTTTCTCTGTGTCTTCTCTAGACAGGAAACCCTTTATTCTAGCAATATTCTTCAGGCGGTAATAGGCAGATTTAGTAACAGCTTTCAAGTGGCTGTTAAAATTCAGGTCTGAGTCAATAATGACACCAAGGTTTCTAGCAGATTTTGTAAACACATTCTTTGTAGATCTTTGCAACCATTCACCTAATAAACCAAACAGGCCTCTCTGATTGCATGATCATTGTGGTGGCCATTGTTGTTTCCTGTGGTGACTAAGATTTTGAGGACAACCAGTAGCAGGCTTATAACCACAGTCTTCATTCTCTGAGTCAGACTGTTTGTCAGTTTAGTCCAGATGTATCATTCTGGACCACATCTAATACTGGCACTAGGAGGAAAAATAAGAGGGCCACCACCTAAGCCATAGTGATACATTGTCTGGGAACCGTGAACGTCTATGTGAAGTTGTTGGTATCATTACATAGTTGTGGAAATACTGAAGTCTATTTTAAAAATGTCAGGCTAACTGACAAATCTGGTGTCACAGTCAGAGTGGCTTTTGAAGATTTTTTGAAATAAGGAGAGCATTTTTTTCCCTGCATATATTGAAATTCAAAATGAAATCTCCAGTCCTGCCATGATGTGGTCATCAGCTGACTTTAATATTCTTGAAGATGACCTGGTTTGGTGTATCAAGCTCTCTACATTGGGATATTAAGTGATTTTGCATTAAAGGCCTTACTCAAAAATGACAGCTCCACATAAAATGTCTATGTACTTAGTATTAATGGCAATATTTTCTAGCTTAACCTTATTTATTAGAACTGAACCCTCAGTAGCTTTTGATCTACCTATCAAGAATCATACACTTCTGTCTAGCAGATGAATGCTAGAACTGGAAGTTGCACCACATTATCCAAAGGTTTTAAACGGAGCACTATGGAAGACTGACTCTTCTGTATTTTCTGTTTCCATGTCGTCTTCCCACTGAAAGGAGCTGTTGTGGATGTGGTCTATCGGAGAACATCCAAGAAGAGAGCCTGAATGGAAAGAACAGGTGAGCCATCCGTCTCTGAGATTCACCGTGGCAGTACTTGAAAAGACAATTAGACTGTTTAAACAATGAGGTCTTTGTAACGCTGCCGCAGTCTCTTCCTGGCACATTTAGGTTCCATGTGAAATAACAGTAGACGTCAGAGAGAAGAAGATGTTTTCGTATGGCATCATGGCAGACTGGGTTTGGTCAAAAAGAAGGGCAGGCAGGTGCTGACAGAAGGCTACGGATAGCACATGTCTGAGAGCACTGAAAGAATTATCACAGTGAGGGTATTCATCACCTGAAGTGACTGGAGAAAGTTGTGAAGTGCCTCTTATAGCTTCCCTCAGCGGCTTCCCTTTGGACTTTTGGGCACATTTGAGAATACAGACTGATGAAAGTGATTCAAGGTATGGATGTCTGGTGAGCTCTGTTACTGATCTGAAGAAATACCTCAGGAAGTATTTTTAAAAATGCACTTAGTAGGTAAATAGTTTCTCTGTAAAACCAAATGAATTCAGAGAACTTTGGAAAGGGAGAATAGGCAGCTGACATTAATATGTTTGGGAAAATTCTCTGTGCAATCAAGTGCAGACCTTTAAGCTGTAATGTTATTACGTTACAGAGACTAAGGGGCTTTAATTGCGGAAAATGTCATAGATCTTGGGGGGAAAGTACCAGGCGCTCATTTAGCTGTATGGTTTGTTATTGAAGCTTTTGCATGGTGGAAGTGCACTCATGTCTATATACGGCACGTGCTGGAGCTGCATAGCATTGGGTACGACTAAATACAGTACAGTAGGCCTCTTTGTAATATCTCAATCCTCCCACTCTGCTGTTTGTATAAACCCTCTGCTATAGCTTCCAGTTTGAGCAAACATTGGTAGCTATTGTGGAGGAGAGGATTTTGTCAGTATGCACTTTTTTGAAGCCTCCCCTGCCAGGCTGACAGCTTGCATGAGTTCCCAGCACTCGCCAGGGGGGAGATGTTATAATGGCCATGTGGGACATTTTACATGAAACACCTCTTTGCCTTCCAGGTCCACGGCTGTTAAATCCCCAGTCCTACCAGCACCGCTCTGAGCTCCCTACTGGGGTCAGGGACTAAGGGTCGGAAGGCTCTGGGGGAAATCGAGGACTGCAACCTTGCAATAGAAACCCGATGGGAGGGGACATACAGCTGGGGATCCAGCTGTAGGTTATCCCTTTTTCCCCCTTCAAAGTGTTTACAGAGCGAGGGGGCCGAGAATGGGACAAGTTGCCAGAGTCCTGAGGGGGGAAGTGAAAGTGGTAATTACGTGGTGCCTTTAGGTAATGTTGCTTAACAGTCACTTTATCTGAAGTTTAATTTAAAAAAGTGTTGAGTGAGCGTGTTCTGCATGCTGTGAGGGGCTTTTGAAGTGTGCATTAGAAATATAAATCCTCTCATTTTGCACTTTAAAGCTGCAACTTGCTAAATACTGCATGAAACAATAACCAGTTTGTTCCAGATTTCCTTCACTCTGCGAGAGCCTTTGGTGATTTTTGTAGGAGCTGCCCTTTGAGTGATAATAGACGATTAACACCACAATCTGTGTTTCATGACTACGTTTGCCAGAGCATTTACGACAGGCTTTTTTTCTCATTAAGAACAAGCCTTGTGTAAATTCCATGCTGTGACCTGTGTGCTTGCATTCCCAGCGAGTACAAAGAGCTTCAAGCCATTTGAGCATTACTGCTGCTTATCAACTCGCCATGCAGTCAGGCTTATAGGAGGTAGTGTTTACACTAGAAAATAGTTTCTGCTTTGAGCGCAAAACCTAACAGGAGGGTTTAAGCTGACTGTACTCAAATCATACAAACAGGGTCAGTACGGTGAAAAGATTTCTAGAGAGGACTGCTAATCAACCCAGTCAACCAGAAGTTAACAGAGGTGAAAATGGAAATGACTCAAACTAAAATGACTTTACTTTTTTTTTTTTTTACTTTAAAAATTTTTCAACACTTAGTCGACATTTGCATCAACATGTGTTTTTCCTGGCAGTAGGATTTCACCTAGGTTTTTATGACAAGAGATGAATTTAAATTTCCCCCCTTTTTCTTACTTTTTAACGTTAGATCATGCTCAATATAATTTGGCTTAAACCTCTTAATGTTGAGGTGAAAGCAGATTTCTACAAAGTGATGCTAATTATTAAAACATCTAAAGTAAGGGACTGTATAAGTATTTACCCCTTTTAAAATGACTCAACCAATTCAACACAGGAGCAGCCACCTGGTGCTAGAAGTCCCACAATTGCTGAAACAGAGATTATCCAGTGCAGTCAGTGTGTCTCAGCAATTGTAATATAAACACACCTCTATCTGGAAGGTCCAGTCACTGTCACCAGTGAATTAGTCCTCCAGGCTATAATTACACCACGAAGACAAAATCAGTTGAGTTCCTTTTATGTTAATTCTTGTGAAAACAAAAACTAAACAAATTAAATTGACCATGATTCATTGTTGAAAAGCATTAAAAGGGGAAAACATCCAGGTGAGTGAATACTTTTTATATGCACTGTAAATAAACCTCCGGGTTTAAAAGAATGCAATGAGGTGAACCCTGTAGTCTTCCTATAAACAGTTGTGTGATTTTAGGCTGCACAGTGGTTCGGTGGTTAGCACCGTTGCCTTGCAGCTAGAAGATTCCTGGTTTGTATCCTGGCCCGGGATCTTTCTGCATGGACTTTGTATGTTCTCCCTGTACATGCGTGGGTTTTCTCCAGGTACCCTGGTTTCCTCCCACAGTCCAAAAATATGCTGAGGTTAATTGGTGATTCTAAATTGTCTGTGAATGTGAGTGTGCTTGGTGCTTGTTTGTCTCTATGTGTAGCACCGTGACAGACTGGTGACCCTGAGTCAGCTGCACTCTAACAAATTTCCCTGTAAATTCACAGTAAAGAGCTGGCAGCAAAAGTTGCCAGCAGAGCACTGTTATTCTACAGTAAACCTACCGTATCCTACAACAACAGTTTATTACTGTAAAAATATTACAGTATTATGATGTTTAGAGTTTATGCTTACAGTATATTACTGTCAGTATTTTGATGCCATTATACTGCTATTTTACTGTTTGTACTGTAATCTTCATAAACAGTTTATTACTGTAAAATTGATATCAGAGAATGTGATGATATGAAGTGATAACATTGCTGAAAACTAATGATTTAAAACTGTCACATCTCAAAATGAAAGCCCCGGGAAATAGCATAGCATAGAAATGGCTCAGAGAAGAGATGACTTTTCAACATTCAGCTTTTATTAAAACCATTTCTGTATCAAACATATTTCAAAAACTGACTTATTTAACCCATTAAATTTTAGTAACATACAATCATTTCCTCATGGTGAATAGGTTCCCATTGTGCTTGTTCTAGTTCAGGTACACTGAGTTTGGTTTCCATTTTTCCTGAACTGTAACGAAAGATATCTATATATCATTTAAATTATTTAATACTGCATTGAACACATTCAGCAGCTAACAAATTTCAAGTAATTCAAGTCTTGCAAAATAAAATCTAGAAAAAAAATTAATGATGTTTAACATGTTGTCAACAATCTGTTTAAAAATTGCACATCACATTTCAGGTACCCTGCCTTCAGAATCAGTCTTTCATAACTCATGATCATGTTCAATAAACACCAAGTTATGGAACAAACCTGGAACTGAAATATTTTCTACTGAACCTAACACAATACTGAGACTTGTTACCTTAGAATGACAGCATGAACATCTGGTTGCAGACTGGGCTTTTCCTTTGTGAAAGTGAGGTCCTGTGTGGAGAGGAGCTGTGGGTTTACATGAAGTCCCACTCAGAGTCCATCAGTCTGTTTATAAGAGTGACTACATGGGGATTCACAGTATAGATCCCTTCTTCTGGAGCAGCTTCCTGACCTCTTGGACATCACCTTCTCCTGGTTGGCCTTTGTTCCCCTCTCAGGGTTGATACCAAGGAAGCGCCTACAATGAAATGACAAAGAAAGAGTATATTAGGTGTGGTAGGCAAACATCCCTTAAACTCAGTATGGAACTCTGTCACATTCATCAAAAGAAACCAAACAAACTAACAAAAAAAAAAAAAACAGGAAACCAAAATTATTAAGCAAAACAGAGGCTTCCACTTATAACAGCTATTTATTCAGTACACATTTAAATCTAATTTTTGCAGCCATTTGCAAAACAAGCAAATTTACTTTTCCTAAGTGGAGAGAAAAGCAACATGACACATCCTACAAACTTTTTTTTAAAACTTGAAATACATGAAGGACTAAAAGTGCCAAAATTAAATAAATAAATACATCATTAAATAATTAATTAAATATGTCATTAATTAATTAAAATTGGAATTAAACATGTCATTAATTAATTAAAATTGGAATTAAATACATAAATGTGTTATTAAATATGTCATTAATTCATTAAAATAGAAATTCATTTTAGGTTAAAAAAAACAACATATATTATTATTTCACTAATTTATTAATTATTTTATGGTCCTTGTGTTGCAGGGGATCATGAATTTATTTTATCTGTCAACCTCGCCCGTCAAAGTCGGTGGGCGGATCCTAACACCTGATTGGTTACCCTGCACATCATGTCAAGGCAAATCGATTCCAGGTAATGGATTGATGCAGAGCTTGTGAACACATTCCGATACACTGGGTGGCGCTATTCACCTCTACGTTGGTTTGGATTAAACAAAACTTTATTGGCAACCGCTAAAGACTCGGTCCTCTACCCCAAATGTTGATACAGCGCGGTGCAAGACAAAATTTCCTTTAGCATTTCCTTTAGCACCTACTCGGCGCGGCACGGCTCGCCACTACTGTACTGGACTCGGCTTAGTTGTTTTTCCATCACATTGAGTACCACCTCATCGTGGGTGGAGTCGTCATAGCACGGCGGACCGAAAGTCCCTTACCGTCATTTGTGTGCGACACAAACGCAACACAACAACAGACATGGAGGCGATGGTTCACCTGCGGCTCGGTCTGTGGCTTTCTGTCAGATTCAAAGTAATAGAAGAGTCGGAGAAAGCTGAGAGCGGCGAGTGGAAACACTGAGGAGACACACAGGAGAGTTTGGGAGACGAGCAGCAGTATCAAGTTGAAGACAAGAGGATATGAACTATGATATGAGGGTAAGCTAATGCTAGTTCGCTAGCTATCGTATATTAGTCCTGTGAACAACCCTGTAATGGCTGCAGTTTATCGCTATTAGGTATTAAAATATGTACGTTAGGTAGAGTTGGCAAGATATTCACAGATTCGGATTCCGGCATCAATAACTCATGAGATATACGCTGTAAAATCATAAACAATGCGTCTTTCCCATCGTTGTAAGCTAGACAATGTGCTACAAGGCCAGTTATATCAAAAGTCGCTGTCTTTCAAGCTGCAGAAATAACATTGATGTCAATGAACAGCTGGCTGTGCAACGAGTGAACAGGGACCGTCTGCAAATAGCAAAACCACTGCAACAGCGAAGAGAGACAAATATTCAATTACTGAACTCTTATATACTGTAGTGTCACCAACATTATTGGAGCCATCAGTTGGCTCCTGCTGGTCATACTACAACTCTTGGTTTGATACTAAATACAAAATCTGAATTTTAAGGAATTTTCATTGTTTTAGTATTGTTTTATTAATAATGAAACTCAATAACTTCACTCTTATATACTGTAGTGTCACCAAAAATCACTGGAGCCATCAGTTGGCTCCTGCTGGTCATACTACAGCTCTTGGTGTGACACTAAATTTAAAAAAATCAGAATTTTAAGGAATTTTTATTATTTTATTATTATTTTTTTAGTCATAAAATTCCATAACTTCACTCTTATATACTGTAGTGTCACCAAAAATCACTGGAGCCATCAGTTGGCTCCTGCTGGTCATACTACAACTCTTGGTTTGGTAATAAATTAAAAATCTGAATTTTAAGGATTTTTTTTTTATTTTCTTATTATTTTATTAGTAATAAAATTCAATAATTTCCCTCTTATGTACTGCAGAAAGATTAAACTCTGTCTAACTATCAGGTGGCTCCTGTTGATCATACTACAACTCTTGGTTTGATATTTAACTATTTTTCATGATTTTAAGGATTTTTTTTAAATTAGTAATGAAATTTATGTTATATATCTCAAATATTTTTTGTTGTAACAGATAAAAGTGCTCATCCATTTTTTTGGTAGATTGTGGAACATTAATAACCAAAAGTAACTGAATTTTATTTTATTTGGGTTGTTTATTGCCATGTGAAGTTGTGCACACTATTTAGTGTGCATGCTTGTGTGTGAAGTTTAAGGATTATCAGTAAATTAGCTTTGATGGCTCTTCTCTTGATGTATGTGGTGCTATATTTTTAGATCCACAATGCACCTGTTTGTCCAAA
The DNA here is from genome assembly GCF_022539595.1 of Amphiprion ocellaris. Classification (NCBI taxonomy): domain Eukaryota; kingdom Metazoa; phylum Chordata; class Actinopteri; family Pomacentridae; genus Amphiprion; species Amphiprion ocellaris. The sequence goes on along the minus strand of NC_072780.1, from coordinate 18,648,360 downwards.
TACAGACCTGATCAAAATCTTAAGACCAGTTGAAAAATAGCTAGAATTTACCTTTTGCACATTTGGATCTTAATGAGGTTTTAAGTAGAGCTACAATATGCAAAAGCAAGAAGGGGGAGTGAGACAAAAAGCACTTTGAAAAAGTAATTTATTGAAAACAACAAGTAAACTGAAATAGGCTGTTTATCAGCTGATCAAAAGTTTAAGACCATCGCTCAAAAAATTACAAAAAACTCTCCAAACCAGAACAAAAAATTTTCTCAGTAGGACTCAGTAATGAGTAGCTCTACCGTTCTTGTTAATCACTTCAAAAATTCGTTTGGGCATGCTTGATGCGAGTGTTTCAACTGGTCTTAAGATTTTGATCAGGTTTGTACATGATACTGAATAGTAATGGAACTTGGAATCCTCACCAAAGAGAGGATCAGATAACACCAATATACCAAACTAAACTGTTTAGACTGTCTCCTCAAGTACTGACGATTGGGAAGAAAGACAATAAGATACCTTCTTACAAGGCTGCAGCGTTAACTGATTCATTTAAACCATAATGTTAAACAGCTAATAATATTTTCCAAGTTAAGGACTGTACGGACAATACGTGGAAGAAAAAACCTGAAGGTATGATCAGTAGGACCCTTTGATGGTTGGATGGAGTTTATTTTTTCTGCAATGTATAATAGTAAAGTGATTGGATTTTATTTACGACAAAAATTCCTTAAAATTCAGATTTTGTTTTAAAATATCAAACTAAGGGTTGTAGTATGACAATCAGGAGCCAACTGATGGCTCCAGTGAATTTGATGACACTACAGTACATAAGAGTGAAGTTATCGAATTGTATTACTAATAAAAATAATAATAAAATGTATTGAAATTATGAAAAAATGTTTTTATATCAAACCAAGAGTTGTAGTATGACCAGTAGGAGTCAATTGATGGCTCCAGTGATTTTGGTGACAATACAATGTATAAAAGTGAAGTTATTGAATATTATTACCAATAAAAATTCCTTAAAATTCAGATTTTGTACTTAATATCAAACCAAGTGTCGTAGTATGACCAGTAGCAGTCAATTGATGGCTCCAGTGATTTTGGTGACAATACAATGTATAAGAGTGAAGTTATTGACTTTTATTACCAATAAAAATTCCTTAAAATTCAGATTTTTAATTTATTACCAAACCAAAAAATGTCATAGTATAGCATGACACTCTATAAACATCATAGTATAGCATGTCACTCAAAAAACGTCATAGTATAGCATATCGCTCTAAAAACGTCATCGTATAGCATGTCGCTCTAAAAATGTCATAGTATAGCCTTTGGTCCAAAAAATGTCATAGTATAGCAAGTCGCTCTAAAAACGTCATAGTATAGCCTTTGGTCCAAAAAACATCATAGTATAGCATGTTGCTCTAAAAACGTCATAGTATAGCCTTTGGTCCAAAAAACGTCATAGTATAGCATGTCGCTCTAAAAACGTCATAGTATAGCCTTTGGTCCAAAAAATGTCATCGTATAGCATGTCGCTCTATAAACATCATAGTATAGCATGTCACTCAGAAAACGTCATAGTATAGCCTTTGGTCCAAAAAACATCATAGTATAACATGTCGCTCTAAAAACGTCATCGTATAGCATGTCATTCAAAAAACATCATAGTATAGCATGTCGCTCTAAAAACGTCATAGTATAGCATGTCGCTCTAAAAACGTCATAGTATAGCATGTCGCTCTAAAAACGTCATAGCATAGCATGTCATTCAACAAAACGTCATAGTATAGCCTTTGGTCTAAAAACGTCATAGTATAGCATGTCGTCCAAAAAAACGTCATAGTATAGCATGTCGCTCTAAAAACGTCATAGTATAGCATGTCGCTCTAAAAACATCATAGTATAGCATGTCGTCCAAAAAATCGTCATAGCATAACATCCATCCATCCATTATCTATACACCGCTTAATCCTCACTAGGGTCGCGGGGGGGGCTGGAGCCTATCCCAGCTGACTTAGGGTGAAGGCAGGGGACACCCTGGACAGGTCGCCAGTCTGTCGCAGGGCCACATATATAGACAAACAAGCACTCTCACATTCACACCTACGGGCAATTTAGAGTAATCAATTAACCTCAGCATATTTTTGGACTGTGGGAGGAAGCCGGAGTACCCGGAGAGAACCCACGCATGCACAGGGAGAACATGCAAACTCCATGCAGAAAGATCCCAGGAAAGCCGGGACGCGAACCAGGGACCTTCTTGCTGCAAGGCGAAAGTGCTAACCACTACGCCACTATGCAGCCCCATAGCATAACATGTCGTCCAAAAAACATCATAGTATGGCATGTCGTCCAAAAAACATCATAATATAGCATGTCGCTCTAAAAACGTCATAGTATAGCATGTCGCTCTAAAAACGTCATAGTATAGCATGTCGCTCTAAAAACGTCATAGTATAGCATGTGGCTCTAAAAACGTCATAGTATAACATGTGGCTCTAAAAACGTCATAGTATAGCATGTCGCTCTAAAAACGTCATAGTATAACATGTCGCCCAAAAAACGTCATAGTATAGCATGTCACTCTTGAAACGTCACAGTATAGCATGTCGCTCTGAAAACGTCATAGTATAGCATGTTGCTCTAAAACTGTCATTGTATAGCATGTGGCTCAAAAAACGTCATAGTATAGCATGTCGTTCAAAAAACATCATAGTATAGCATGTCGCCCAAAAAATGTCACAGTATAGCATGTTGCTCTAAAAACGTCACAGTATAGCATGTCGCTCTTGAAACGTCACAGTATAGCATGTCGCTCTTGAAACGTCACAGTATAGCATGTCGCTCTAAAAACGTCATAGTATAGCATGTCGCTCTGAAAATGTCATAGTATAGCATGTCGCCCAAAAAACGTCATAGTAGAGCATGTTGTCCAAAAAACGTCATCGTATAGCATGTCGCTCTTGAAACGTCATAGTATAGCATGTCGCTCTAGAAACGTCATAGTATAGCATGTCGCTCTAAAAACGTCATAGTATAGCATGTTGCTCTAAAAACGTCATATTATAGCATGTCGCTCTTCAAATGTCATAGTATAGCATGTGGCTCAAAAAACGTCACAGTATAGCATGTCACCCAAAAAACGTCATAGCATAGCATGTCGCTCTAAAAACATCATACTCTAGCATGTCCCTGTTAAAACGTCATAGTATAGCCTTTGGTCCAAAAAACGTCATAGTATAGCATGTCGTCCAAAGAACATCATAGTATAGTAAGTCCCTCTTAAAACGTCATCGTATAGTAAGTCGCTCTTAAAATGTCATAGTCTAGCATATCGCTTTTGAAACGTCACAGTATAGCATGTCGCCCAAAAAATGTCATAGCATAGCATGTGGCTCAAAAAACGTCATAGTATAGCATGGCGCTCTAAAAACGACATAGTATAGCATGTCACTCTAAAAACCTCATAGTTTAGCCTTTGGTCCAAAAAACGTCATAGTATAGCATGTCGCTCTAAAAACGTCATCGTATAGCATGTCGCTCTAAAAACGTCATTGTATAGCATGTCGCCCAAAAAACGTCACAGTATAGCATGTCGTCCAAAAAACGTCATCGTATAGCATGTCGCTCTTGCAATGTCACAGCATAGCGTGTTGCTCTAAAAATGTCATGCTATAGCATGTTGATCTAAAAACGTCATAGTATAGCATGTCGCTCTAAAAACGTCATAGTATAGCATGTCGCTCTAAAAACGTCATAGTATAGCATGTCGCTCTAAAAACGTCATAGTATAGCATGTCGCTCAAAAAACGTCATAGTATAGCATGTCGCTCTAAAAACGTCATAGTATAGCCTTTGGTCCAAAAAACGTCATAGTATAGCATGTCACTCTAAAAATGTCATAGTATAGCCTTTGGTCCACAAAACGTTGTTTTGTCCTGGCTGTCTGAAGTAGATGAGGAGCAACACCAAAACAGTCCAAATGCTGGTTTCCAGAGGATTAGACGAGTATTTATTTGAAAGAGGAAGTTTACAACAACACAACATGTGAGGGGGTTAAAAGCAAATGGGTGTTAGTAAAATAAAAATAAATAAACAGAACTGAAAGTGAACTTCATGTTGACATTGATGGGCATTCTAACCAGGAACAAAGTAAAAGATAATCAATACGAAAAAAAAACTCTTCCTGTTCACCTCTTCAAGCCCAAAAACACACCGCAGTAGCAGCCTAAACTAAAACTACCAATGGTTTCCTGTTTTCCTTTCTGAACAATTCAAAGGTCCCTCTCTATCTCCCCACACATCCACCAACCACTGGAACACATCTCCAAAAGATCTGCCGGGCCCGCTCAGGCTTCCCCTCAGAAGAAGTCACACCAGATGAAGGAGCCTTTTGAGAGGCAGCTGACATCGTGATTGGACTGTACTTTGGTCTGTTCCATATCCAGCTTCAGCTCCAGAGGACGGCAGGCCGGGACGAAGTCAACAGGAGGCCGGTGTGGACGAAGGCATGCAGCGTGAGTACAATCCAGAAAACAACAGAGAGGTGTGCAGTGGCCCAGGGCCAGAACAAACAGAGTAGCATCGTATGTCTCTGAGAAAATATCATAGTATAGCCCTTTGGTATGAAAAAACGCCATCTATACATCGTATATTGTACAAATAAGTCAAAGGAAAGAGAACATACATTGTAGAATTGTAGTAATTGTGGGCTGGACTGATTTTCTGATTAAAGTATTTTTTATTTTTTTACTGATTTACGGTAATAAATACATTTAAAAATGGTGCTACTTTGGCTCTGAATCTTTATCTACCTGTGGTCGCTCTTGACTTCTGGAGTGATTTGATTGTTATACGTCACGAATAAAACTCCTTTAACTTAACATCTGTAAACAAAACAAAAACGTATCAACAAAGTTTTCTAATAAAGTTTGTGTTCTTGTAAGTTTAACTCCAAGATTTTAAATACTTTCATTTACTGCAAATGAATATCCAAATGAATATCCTCCAAATGTCTCACAAATAATCAATATCAGCCTTAAAAACCCACAAAACACCCCTCTATACTCGACCACACTTAGTACAGTCCGGTTCCCCCTTCTATAAATCTGCTTGGAATCTTCCACTTCCTGTTTGTCAAAGTGGCCCTCTACCTGGACAGGTTTTGTTGGAGCTCATGCAGCAAACATTTTGGGTAACTGCACTTTAATATGGATGGATGACACTGAATTAGAGTCTGTTTTAATGACACTGAGTTAAGATGTGTAGCTCTGTCATTAAATAGTAAATTATTTCTCAGAATTCACAGAGGAAAGTCTGAAATGTTTGCTAGGTTAGCGTCCCACATGTACTTTGGCTCAGCTAAAGCTAACTCTCTCCAACTTCTGGATCTCTTGAGTTGCTTGTTGTTAAAATATCTTGCTGTAGGTGCTGAAGCTCAGAAAGTCTGAGATGTTTGTTCAAAATAAGCTCATTCTCAAGTCTTATCTAAACTGTCCTCTTTTGTTTGAACTTTCCCTAAACTTAGGAGTTAATGACAGAGCAGCACATTCAGACTCATTTATGTAGTGATTAAACTTCAGTGTCATTCATTGATGTTAAAGTGCAGTTTTTCAAATGTTTGTTGCACATGCTCCCGACCAAACCAGTCCAGGTGGAAGACGATGTGAAGAGAAAGCTCCAGAGGATGAATATCACACATTTACATTGGAAATTAATGTCCTTTAATTAGACATTGTCATGCAAAAGTTGGATTTCCCTTTAATGATGTTTAAATCTTTGTTGAGTGTTTTGTTGATGTTTGTTTCTAAATGTTTTTTGACACTCGGCCCCAAAGATTAAAACCTTCTACGGCTCACAAGCTGCAACAATTCACACATTATCAACTATCTTTCTGACTAAACTAAGATAAAAAGTGAAAAACTGCCTGATTCCTGCATCATGAATGTAAATCTTTTTGGTTTTTATGACAGTAAACTGAATATATTTGGGTTTGACATTTTATAAACCAAAACAAGAAATGAATTACTGGAGAAAACAATCAACAGATTAATGGACAAAGAAAATGTGTTTTCCAACATATATGGCTGAATTACTCCAACATTACAAGATACATACAATTTGAATTCAATTTTATTTATATAACGCCAAATACAGGTCAAATTGTCTCAAGACACTTTATATTTTTTGTATGACAAAGAAATTTAAACCTCTTGACTAATCCAATTTATTACTTGGTTTTTAAGAGACTAATCAACAACTAAAATAACTTTCTCCACTAAAACTAATAAACATGAGGTCAAATAGAAGGAACAGTTTTAAATACTGCAGTCCCACAATGACAAGAATAAAGTTTGTCAACAAAAACTAAATCTGCTGGTGGATTCCATTAAAGTCCTAATAAAGGATAATAAAGTGTGATACTAAAGGTTTGTGGTGCTAAAAATGTCAGTAAAGATATCAAGTTGAACATCTGGATGGAGGTTGATAAAAGTTGACCTTTCATTTCTCTGGAGCCGACTCCATGGATTTTATGGATGGTGGTTAAAGACCTGCTCTTCTAGTCGTCTTCCTTCTAGTCGCTGTAAAAAGTCAGTCCATCCTGACTGACTTCAACATCTCTTCATGACAGCTTGTTCTGCCTCCGACCTCGTGGAAACTCCAGAAACTCGGGAAAACCCATGGAGACTCGAAGAACTCGTGGAGACTCGAAGAACTCGTCGGGCGGGGGAAGGTGTGGTGGGTGGTGGGGGAGTAGAGGGGGGAGGCCGCCACCCACCTCCCCGCCTACTCTCCGCCCTGACTCCACCCAGACTCCGCCTTGGCTCTGCCCATGTGGTCACTTCACGAACTACGATGCCAAAGGGACGACGAATTTATTTCTTTTCATCTGATCTGTAGCTCAGTGAGTTAAGGATTTGCCTATGGAGCTGCAGGTCGCTGGTTCAAGACCAGACACTTCTTAAATTTTTATCAAAATCCTGACAAAGACAAAGAAAGAAAATTGCCAGTGGTGGGTCTCGAACCTGCGACCTTCCAGTTGGTAGTCTGTCTTCTTATCCCCTGAGCTATTCGCTCAGATACTAATTCTTCTTTTTTTTGCGCATTTATCATCTATTTTTTGACGTTTTCGAGTTCTTTTTTTAACTTGATTCTCGACTCCACCGTTTTTCTCAGGAGGTTGGACTTCAGCCTTTGTGCTGGAGGGTTGAACCTTCAGTTCCAAGACTTTCCAAAGCCTCCACACCTCCCGAGTCCTTAGGACCTGAGCGTTCACACAGTCTGAGGGCTGATATTTTCTCAGTCCCACAGTAGTTCTCTGTTAGACTGAACTTTCAGACAGTCCAAGGACTGATATCTTCTAAGTTCCTGAGTACTTCTCTGTTAGTTTGAACCTTCAGACAGCCTGAGGGCTGAAATTTTCTAAGTCCCACAGTAGTTCTCTGTTAGACTGAACTTTCAGACAGTCCAAGGACTGATATCTTCAAAGTTCCTGAGTAGTTCTCTGTTAGTTTGAACCTTTCCACAGTCTGAGGACTGAAATCTTAAAAGTTCTTGAGTAGTTCTCTGTTAGTTTGAACCTTCAGACAGTCTGAGGACTGAAGTTTTAAAGTTTCTCAGTACTTCTCTGTTAGTTTGAACTTTATGGTTAACAGAAGCCTTAAAACTTGTGACCATGAGTCTTGATTTCACATTTAGACCATCCGAGTTCTTCTCAGACCTTCACCTGTGGGTTTTTTAGAAATCCTCAACAAACTTTGATTCTCTTCACTGAACAGTAAAGTTTGTGGCGATCAGAAGGTGACATTAGTTTGATAAATCCCTTCAACTACTAGTAGACTTTATCTGGAAAGCAGTTTTCTGAAATTAGTTCTTAGTAAATCTATCCACAATCAAACCAAGAACATAGAAAGAGGAAATGTTTGAAGGAACAACTTGTTTTCGTTTCAGACTAGAAAATGCTTTAATACCTTTATCTGTTTTTGCTCTTTTTGATCGTTTTGTCTCTTCTGTTTAATTTGATCTTCTAAAGTCTAACTGGTGTCTTTTCAAATGTTTTGTCTTTAGTTTGATTCTTCTTAAATGTTTAGTTTTGCTCTTTCCTCACCTTTTATTCTTTTCTAATGTCTGATTTGATTTCCAAATATTTTGTCTTGTTAAGGTTTAATTGTTGTTTTTTCAAATGTTTTATCGGCTTGTTTGAAAAATTTCCTTTTCTTTCCCAATGTTTAATTTTTCGATTAAATCTTTAAGGTTTTTCTTTTTAAATGTTTTACCACCTTCTAATGTTTTTCTTTTTAAATGCTTCATTGTATTTTCTGTTTAATTCCTATTTAAAGTTTTATTGTCTTTAAGATTTAATTTTCTAATTCAATGTTTTGTCATTTTAAAGGTTTAATAATCTAATTTAATGTTTTGTATTTTTTAAAAAATGTTTAATATTCTTCTTGTTTAATTTTATTTTCTAGATGTTTAATTATCTAAAATATTTCATCTTTAATGTTTGATATTTTGTTCAGAACATTTTGTTTAGAACATTTTGTTTAATTTCATAATTACATGTTTTGCATCTTCTGTTTAATTATTTAATTAAAGATTTTGTTTAATATAATTGTATTTAATGTTTAATTTTCTTTTTAAAAGTTTTGTTGTATTAAACGTTTTTTCCTTTGATTCATTGCTTTTTAAAAATGTAGTTTATTTCTTTAATCTTTTCTTTCTGTCAAGATTTTAACCTCAACCTTAGAAATGAAACAAACCCTTAAATCACAATGAAAATGCTTCTGTTGTCACAATCATGAGTTAGTCAGTTATTCAGTTTATCAATTCAGCTTTATTTGTTTAGCACCTTTCACACAGATGACAAAACTAAACAAGCAAAGAGAAAAAACTATGCCAAAACTATGATTAAAACTCAAAAACATAAAAAAAAAGATTTAACATCGTAATAAAACGTGTCCAGGGGATGGAGGGAGTTTATTGAAGTCTTCTTGGGCTCACATGGCAAATCATTTAAAATATAAACTTGATATTCAGTCTAAGGAAACTGGAAACTGCAGACTGACAGAAGAACCAACTATATCTCCTGTTTTCTCCTTTAATCAGTTGACTCTTCTTGTGCTTTCAGACCAAAGAACTACAGACTCTTCACAACCTGCTCAAACTCTTGGTACAGGACCTCACCACACGGGTCAAGAAGGTTTCTGTCTCATTTCTACTCTGAAGCTCACCTTCTCCTGCTCAAACTGCTGACAAATGTTTCTGCTGCTCTAAAGTCTGGTCTCCAGAACTTCCTAAAAATGCTCAGAGTCTCTTCTGCTGCAGGTTGCTTTGTAGAACTGTTCCAGAAAACCTCACTAAACCACATGGAGGGGCCTCAAGATAGTCGTCCAAATGAAACCATACAAAAACCAAACTAGTACAACCCAAACGCTAAAGTCTCCTGCAGCCTACCAGAGAACCTCTGAGAACAGAGAATCAGGACAGGAACTCTTACCTTCTGGACAACCAACGTTGGTTCACGAACAAGAATACAGAATGTGTCTGACCAAAAACCTCTAAAGACTCACTACAGCCAAGATAAAGACACAACTCAGCTGTACCAAATCCACTAATCACTGCACACATTAGCACCATGTGCTAACTGTGGGTAAAGAACCACATTTACCAAGACAACTATCCAGTACAAAGCCTAAAACACACCAAGAAACACATTAAAGATGATTTTACTGCTGGAAGCTGCAAGCTAACGCCTAAAGAACAGACTAAAGCAACGGAGTCAAACCCGGTTCAGTGGTGAACAGAAGCAGAGGAAATGTTTGTCTGCAGCTAAATAAAGCAGGAAGACACTGAGCTGCTCAGGTGTTCCTGATAACACCAAGCAGCCACCTGGACAGCCAATAGGAACACAGCTTCCTGGAAGTCCAGAGGGCTGGGTTAGTAAAGGAAATTTAGTTTAAAGTTGAGACAGAAAGTTAACAAAAAGTTGAAAACCACCTTCTGATCCCTGAAATCTGAGTTTTCACACAAATACGCCTGAACATGTCAAACTGATTTCATAGTAGAACCATCATTGTAAAAACGTCATAGTATGGTGTGTTGCTCAAAAAACATTAGGACCCGATTGTCTAGGGTCACCGAGGAGCAACACAAAAACAGGACAAACGCTGGTTTCCAGGGGGTTAGGCAGGTATTTATTTGAAAGAGTAAGTTTACAACAACACAACATGTGAGCAGAACAATCACAAAGTCTGTCTTTAGTTCAGCTGAAAATATTAGCTTTTGTCTTTTTTTATTGACCAAACTTTTCAGGAAGTAGATGAAGAATAATTAAAGCTCTCATGTAAAAGTCCAACTTATTTTGGATCCTTGTGGAGAGTTTAATCTTAGAGTTTGTAAAGCTGTTGAGTTTTTAGAGTCACATGGATTGTTTTGACATTTAATAACCGAGTCCTGAAATAAAATTACAGTTGTGGATTTCTGTCATTTAGTCTGGACTAAACAAATAACAGCAGCATAAATCTCAAACGTCATTATGAGGAGTCTGGATTGAGGTTTCTCACTTGATAATGATCAAAACATGAAATTTAGGTTGATTTAAAGGAATATTCCACCTTAAATCTTTGAATGTTGACCTAAAAGGTTGGTTTCAGGAAGTATTCCACCTACAAGGTCCTCAAACATCCACCTTAAAGGAACATTCCACCAAAAATCCTTGGACATGCACCTAAAATGTTGGTTTAACCGAGTATTCCATCCTAAACATCCTTAAATGTAGACTAAAAGACGGTTTGGAAGAAAATTCCACCTAAAATCCTCCAATGTAGACCTAAAAGGTGAGTTTAATGGTATATTCCACCTAAAATTCACTACTGTAGACCTTGGAGGTTGGTCTGATGGTATATTCCACCCAACATCCTTGAACATAAACTTAAAAAGTTTGTTCAAAGGAATATTCCACCTAAAATCCTTCAATGTAGACCAAAAAATCTTGGTGTAAAGGAGTATTCCACCTTAAATGTAGACCTAAAGGATGGTTTGGAGTAATATTCTACTCTAAAATCTTCCAATGTAGACCTAAAAGGTTGATCTGATGGTATATTCTACCCAACATCCTGGAACATTTACCTAAAAGGTTGGTTTAATGGTATATTCCCAGAAGAACCCTTGAACATCAGGCTTAATGGTATATTCCACCCAAAATACTTGTACATATACCAAGAAGTCAGTGTAAAGGAAATGTAGACCTAAAAGGATTGTTTAAAGGAATATTTAAACAATTATTTTCATTATTTAATAATCTGTTATCAGTCAGAACCCTGGCAAACTTATTTTCATCAGTTTTTTTAGTGGAAGTCACAAATAAAGGAGCTCTTGGTTTTTCCCAGCGTTAGTGAGTCCAAAGCTGCTGTTTCAACACAGAACGTTCACATGCATCCACAAACCTCTCAGCACTCAAACACCCACAGACAGGAGGCCGGCTGGACCGAGGCTCGGCGGCGTCCTCAGACCCACGAGTCGGGGAGTCGGTGAACTTGTTGGTCCGGTTTGAAGGCCTCCGTGTGGTCCAGTAGAAGTCCACGTAGTCGGTGTTGGCTTTGAACCGCAGCGACTGGCCTCCATCAGGTGGACCAGGCTCGTCCTCGTAGGGCTCCTCCTGTAGCCTTGAGGGACCACAGGAACATTCAGTAGCTGTTGGAGTTCTTCCTGTCAGGCTCGTGGTAGAACGGCTCTGAAGAATCTTGTACTTGTCTTATCTGGAACAATCTAACAGCCTAAACTGTTAACAGCGGTGTAAAGAAGCAAACACACAGGCATAGATTAGGACTCAAACTAGATTTATTTTAGAAAACAAATCAACTTAGAGGCATTTGTTCACACATGTGGCTGAATAGGAGACCGTCCAATCAGATTCGAGGTCCTCACTCTGTAGGTTGGTTGGTTGGTGAGACTCTTGGACCTCCATCAGCTGACGTGGATGTTTGATGGTCTTCCTCTCTAGTGCCAGATGATTCATCCATGAATTCAGCAGCTACAGACTGAAATGAAGCTCATGCTGCCGTTATTGAATTCCTGTTCCAGATCAAATGTTCAGAGCTCAACTTGAATGCATGCCGTCTGCTGTCTGATAGTTTTTCTCATTGTAGTCTTCAATAAAGTCTTTTTCCTCATGTAAGGATGTGGTGAGACTCTTTCTCAGTCTCTGCAGACGTCCCTCATTGTGCATCTCCAGAGAAGAAACAGAAAAACTGGTCACTGCTTCAGCATCACAAACGCTCTCCAGCATTGAGAGTGTTTTAGGAATTAATTCATTGTGTTGTGAACTTTGAAGGAGCAGAAACTTTACAGCTGCCAAAGATATGAGCTCCAATTCTGGATGTTTTAGGAAATGAAGTTCATCAAATGAACACTTGATTTTTGCTGATAACACTCATTAAATTACTGAAGAAATCCAACATAAAAACCTGTAAACTCACAGGCAGCTTTTGTTAAAGTTTGTCTATAATTCTATCATCATGTTCTGGAACCAGGACTCTGCAGAAGTTCCTTCAAACAGATACTTGTGTGTTTCTATTTAAGGCCTCAGGTTTGAACGTACAGCAGAGGATTAGAAAGGAGTGATTTTAATATTTAAATCAGTCCAGTAAATGTTTGGTGTGAAAATTATTAAAATTTTGATTTAGATAGATTTGTGTCAAATAATATTGTAGAGTCTCACTTAAATATATCCAAATGAGTTCAGTGCATTTACATTTTATAGAATATTTATTTCTTAATCTCAATACTGTAGGTCCTGACCCTAAATATTATAATAACGATGTAAATCCTAAATAATAAATAATATTGTGGTGCAGCGTCCATAACCTTTTAATCAGCTAAACTTACATAATAAAATATCACTGCACAATCTTTTTTTAAATTTTCTTCTTATTAATATAATGTTTTCTTTCTTTTTATTAACCTGAACATTCATATAATTGAGGTAAATTTACATAAATCAGATATTCTGGAGTCTTAACTGAATATTTCTAACATGAAACTTATTTGTATTGTTCTGATCAAACAACAATAAAACCCACTTTCCAGATTATATATTGTTGTCTGTGATTGTGAGGACTAAATTCCTCCTCCACATTCTGGAACTGGACTGCATTTCCAAAATGGAAACATTGACAGAATTTAACACTCATTAATCCATGGCAAACCTAACGTTTCTGCTTCTTACCAAGTTCACAACACGATGTAAAGATTTTAATGTACAAACTTCAGGGATGACTGCTGACCATAAGTATTCTAGATCATACTATCAAGATCAATATCAGGACAGATGTTACAACTCCAGCTGTTGCATTAGACTGCAGTTATTCACAGAGAAATTAAAACATCACATTCCTCATAAAAACTAGATGGGACTTTTATTAAATAAAGTGTTGGTGAATAAACAGTGTAAAAAGTGCAAAGCAGCTCCATTAAATCAGGAGATGTGAGACTTCCACAGCATGGATCACCATCTGCTGTGTTGATTCATAGCTGAATGTCAGAATGAACTGAGATAGAAAAGCTGCTTTGAGCTGCAACATTACGGTCTGACAATCCAACACCATCACAGTTTTCATCTGGTTGTTTTGCTCCAACATGCTGTGAAGTTCAGTTTTTACCTGAATCAATACAGAGATTCTATTTCCAACCAAGACTGGAATAAAAATTAGAATGTTATGAGGTTATTAATGCAACTAAATCCTTTCAGATGGAAGGATTTACTTCTAAGTTCTAATTCAAGTTTCAGTTGGAGCACATTGCATTCACAAAGAAAAACAGCGATACCTTCATAGCAACATTTAATAAACCTAAAGCTTCCCTGTTGGCTCATTGGTGGAGTTTGTTACTGAGCATCTGAACCTTAAATCCAGTGAGACGACCATCTTCAGTCCAGGCCAGTCAGAGAACTTCAAGACCTTCCATCAGCTGGACCAGATGTGGCATCATCTCCCTCTGAACATCTGGATGACAGGAGAAAAGACAGAAATCAAACACAGATCACAGAAATACAATTTATTCACTTTCATCATTTTATAAAAGTAGCATGAACTTTATTAAAACTTGACAACATCAGTAATGACAGTAAATGTTTTTATCTCACGAAGCTAAATTTAAAGTCAGTTTTAATGACAGTTTATCCTGAGAGGAGTGAGACTGGAGCTTTTCTTTCCTTTTTAGAATATTCCCTCAAAATATTCTGTTTCTTATTGGCTTTAGAAGCATTTTTCTTTACTTATTTATTTTTAGATACCTCAGACTGATACACTTTGCTGGTTTGTAGATAATTTCATGTACAATGGCAATAAAGATCTTCTATTATAACATATTTTGCTAAAACAAGAACTGCAAACCTTCTCAACCATCTCTCAGGCTGCAAAATTCCAACTGCAACCAAGAATTATATGATGTGATTATTATTATAATCTTTACTGAACCAGCCCTGGAATTAATAAAAATCTGTATATGGATATGATTTTCTCTGATGGGACCACTATGGAAGCCGTAGTAACAATTAACTATCCTTTGAAGGGAAAGATTAGGTCTTCATTCAGGTGGATAAAAAAAAAGTGTTCTCCCTTAAAAAAAAAAAAAATAAATGCATACAATAAAGTAAATCTCTTCTGCACTGCACACATACTACACTTTTGTATAACTCTGGATGTCAGAGTAAAAGCAGACAGATCCACCAATCAGCCACAACATTCTGACCACTAACAGCTGAAGAGAACAACATCCATCATCTTGTTCTAATGCAACGTTCTGCTGGGAAACCTTGACGTTCATGTGGATATTTGACATGTACCATCACCTAAACACTGCAGGACAAACAACCCCCTAGTCTCCATGGCAACAGCAGTCCTTGATGCCAGCTGCCACCCTCAGCAGGACAGATTAAAACTGCTCAGGAGTGGTCTGAGGAACACGACAGAACTAAGCTGTTCACCTGGGTTCCACACTCCCCACATCCACATCTGATGGAGCATCTGTGGGATGGTCCAGGATCAGCCTGGTCTAGGTAGGACCCACCCTGCAACCCACAGGATCCACAGGATCCACAGGACATCCCCAGAGGTTCTGATGAACCACTGGGTCAGAGGAGTTTTTGCAGCATAAAGGACCAACACAGTATTAGTCAGGTGGTCAGAATGTATCTACTGTTATATTGGTCATGCTGATTATATGATCAGTAAATGTTACATCAATTATAACGTCCACATTTGATCAGGATAAAACAAACAAACTATCATTTCATTCAGAAACTGTGGGGTTAAACCTAAAAACACAGACCCAACAGCAGTTTGTTTCAATAGCGAGAAACTCCAGCCTGGTTTTTCACGTAAAGAAGCTTTCAGAGCAACAATTAAATGACAGTTTTGTTCTCATTAAGTTCAGAGTCAGAGTCAGAAAAATAATGTACACACATCTGGGAAAAGAAGAAACTTTTATAAATCTTTCATTTGTATAAGTACTTCTAAACATATAAATACCTCTTTCTAAGTTTGATCAAATCACCATAACTCTGTGTCCTGTTGTAACGATGTTTTTCCCACCAGATGGCGCTACCCTCATGAATGGAGCATCAGACCAGAGTGACGTCTACAACACAACAGAAATGTCTGGAAGTCAGTGGCCTACCACTTTAAGCACCTCTTGTAATTGTAGAGGTCAAAGATAACTTTTATTTAATCGCGTGATGTCTGAATAAATTTGGTATTTGAAATATTTATGCGAAGTTTTTCTTTTCCTGATGTGTGTAAACATATTTTGGCTGACTCTGTATAATGGGTTTCTGACAGGTCACCAGGCAACATCTTTTTATAATAATGACAAACATACCTGCATTCTACAGGAGTGATTTTCCTCATGTGCAGGTAAAGATGTGTGAGGAGCTTAGAGATGACAGGAGCAGGAGTCATCCTCACTAATTCAGCTTCCACCTAGAAACAGAAAGACCACAAACAAACACACTGATATACTCTCAAACGTTCAACCTCACAGCCTCAAAATATCTGTTTAGGAAGTGTTGTGTTTCTAAATTCTGCTGAAAGCATTGACAGACATTCTCTTACAAGGTTGTGTAAAAAGCAGCCTGTCCTCTGAGCTACTGAGAAATTTTCCTGAACAAAGTTTCTACGTGTAAATCAGCTCAACAAAAACTAAAGCCTCAGTCAGAGATAACAGGTATCGCAAATTATAAAGAACTTTCTTTGTTAACTCAGACTTTCTGCTTCAACCTCACATAAAAAGGGGAGTTTAACTCATCAGGTGACTGAAAATGAACGGCTTGTGCAGTTCTAGATCCAAAAGTAGGATGTTTCAACTCATGTTTTACTACAAATACATGCAGTAATAAATAAATACAATGGCTGGTTGTTAGTTTATTCACTATTAATGTCATTTTATATACTGGATTGAACTTGAGCAGTGGAAGAGAGAAGGAATTTAATGAAATTATGGAGATTCAGAGAGGTAATGTTGCGCAATGTTAAGTTAAGCGGTTTAATTCAAACCAGCTGAATGTTAAACTTCAGTGCAGCTCAACGGGTTTCAGTTAACCTTAAAGTAAAATAACTTTTTTAAAAGCTAAAATACACAGCAGAGAAATACAGGTTGAGAAGGTCATTCTAATAATGAGGACAGCTGCTGCAGCAACTAACACAGGTGTTCAGCGGTAAGTTAGCCACCTGTGTTAATTAGCCCGCTAGCTAACTTAGCCGCTTAGCTAGCTAACGCGTCCGGACCAACTGCTCAAACACGACAAAACACAACTCTTCACAAGTCGCTGACTTAACGTACAACAAAACAACGCTACTGGTTAGAAGTATTTATCTTCTTACCGTGTTTTACTCCAGAAAAAACAAGATCAACAGCGAGCCAGAGATTCTACCAGACGTGCCGACCATAGATATACATAGACTAGATACGCTAGCGCGCTGTCTTCTATATTATCTATGGTCTGACCAATCACTGCTCTCTGGCTCCGCCCTCTGAGAATCTTGTTGTCGTTTGGCTCCACACTTGAGTTAGGTAAAGTTGGCAAGCTATTCACAGATTCGGACTTCCGCCATCAATAACTCATGAGATATACGTTGTCATAACATAAACAATGCCTCTTCCCATCGTTGTAAGCTAGACAATGCGCTACAAGGCCAGTTTTATCAAAAATCGCTGTCTTTCAAGCTGCAGAAATTACATTGACGTCTATGCACAGCTGGCTGTGCAACGAGTGAACAGGGACCGTCTGCAAATAGCAAAACCGCTGCAACAGCGAAGAGAGACACTACACAAATATTACAATTACTTTTATACACTGTAGTGTCACCAAATTTACTGCAGCCATCAGTTGTCTCCTGCTGGTCATACTACAACTCTTGGTTTGACACTAAATACAAAATCTGAATTTTAAGGAATTTTTATTATTTTATTAGTCATAAAATTCAATAACTTCACTCTTGTTTACTGTAGTATCACCAAAATCACTGGAGCCTTCAATTGTCTCCTGCTGGTCATACTACAACTCTTGGTTTGATACTAAATACAAAATCTGAATTTTAAGGAATTTTCATTTTTTTAGTATTGTTTTATTAATAATAAAACTCAATAACTTCACTCTTATGTACTGTAGTGTCACCAAAATTATTGGAGCCATCAGATGGCTCCTGATTGTCATACTACAACTCTTGGTTTGACATTTAAAAAAAAAAATCTGAATTTTAATGAATTTTTATTATTTTATTAGTCATAAAATTCAATAACTTCACTCTTGTTTACTGTAGTGTCACCAAAATCACTGGAGCCATCAGTTGTCTCCTGTTGATCATACTACAACACTTGGTTTGACATTAAATTAAAAAAAAATAATTTTAAGGAATTTTTAGTAATCAAATTCAATAACTTCACTCATACATTGTATTGTCACCAAAATCACTGGAGCCATCAGTTGGTTCCTGATTGTCATACCACAACCCTTGGTTTGATATTAAAAAAAAATCTGAATTTTAAGGAATTTTTGTAGTAAATAAAATTCAATCACTTTACTCTTAAACACTGCAGAAAAAATAAACTCCATCCAATCATCAAAAGGTCCTACTGATCATACCTTCACGTTTTTTCTTCCAAGTATTGTCCATACAGTCCTTAACTTGGAAAATATTATTAGCTGTTTAACATTATGGTTTAAATGAATCAGTTAACGCTGCAGCCTTGTAAGAAGGCATCTTATTGTCTTTCTTCCCAATCGTCAGTACTTGAGGAGACAGTCTAAACAGTTTAGTTTGGTATATTACTGTTATCTGATCCTGTATTTGATGAGGATTCCAAGTTCCATTACTATTCAGTATCATGTATTTGGACAAACAGGTGCACTGTGGATCTAAAAATATAGCACCACATACATCAAGAGAAGAGCCATCAAAGCTGATTTACTCACAATCCTTAAACTTCACACACAAGCTGCACACTAAATAGTGTGCACAACTTCACATGGCAATAAACAACCCAAATAAAATAAAATTCAGTTACTTTTGGTTATTAATGTTCCACAATCTACCAAAAAAATGGATGAGCACTTTTATCTTACAACAAAAAATATTTGAGATATATAACAACAATTTCATTACTAATAAAAAAAATCCTTAAAATCATGAAAAATAGTTAAATATCAAACCAAGAGTTGCAGTATGATCAACAGGAGCCAACTGATAGTTAGACAGAGTGTAATCTTTCTGCAGTTCATAAGAGTGAAGTTATTGAATTTTATCACTAATAAAATAATAAGAAAATAAAAAAAAACTTAAAATTCAGATTTTTAATTTATTACCAAACCAAGAGTTGTAGTATGACCAGCAGGAGACAGCTGATGGCTCCAGTGATTTTTGGTGACACTACAGTATATAAGAGTGAAGTTACTGAATTTTATGACTTAATAAAATAATAATAAAATAATAAAAATTCCTTAAAATTCAGATTTTGTATTTAGTATCAAACCAAGAGTTGTAGTATGACCAGCAGGAGACAATTGATGGCTGCAGTAAATTTGGTGACACTACAGTGTATAAAAGTAATTGAATATTTGTGTAGTGTCTCTCTTCGCTGTTGCAGCGGTTTTGCTATTTGCAGACGGTCCCTGTTCACTCGTTGCACAGCCAGCTGCTCATAGACATCAATGTTATTTCTGCAGCTTGAAAGACAGCGACTTTGATAAAACTGGCCTTGTAGCACATTGTCTAGCTTACAACGATGGGAAAGAGGCATTGTTTATGTTTTTACAACGTATATCCCATGAGTTATTGATGCCGGAAGTTCGAATCTGTGAATACCTTGCCAACTTTACCTAACTTACATATTTTAATACCTAATAGCGACAAACTGCAGCCATTACAGGGTCGTTCACAGGACTGATACACGATAGCTAGCGAACTAGCATTAGCTTACCCTCATATGTCATTTAGTTCGTATCGTCTTGTCTTCGGCTTGATACTGCTGCATCGCCTCCCAAACTCTCCTGTGTGTCTCCTGAGTGTTTCGACTCGCCGCTCTCAGCTTTCTCCGACTCTTCTATTACTTTGAATCTGACAGAAAGCCACAGACCGAGCAGCAGGTGAACCATCGCCTCCATGTACATTGTTGTGTTGCGTTTGTGTCGCACACAAATGGCGGTAAGCGACTTTCGGTCCGCCGTGCTATGACGACTCCACCCACGATGAGGTGGTACTCAATGTGATGGAAAAACAACTAAACCGAGACGAGCCGAGTCCAGTACAGTAGTGGCGAGCCGTGCCGCGCCGAGTAGGTGCTAAAGGAAACGCTAAAGGAAATGTTGTCTTGCACCGCGCTGTATCAACATTTGGGGTAGAGGACCGAGTCTTTAGCGGTTGCCAATAAAGTTTGTTTAATCCAAACCAACGTAGAGGTGAATAGCGCCACCCAGTGTATCGGAATGTGTTCACAAGCTCTGCATCAATCCATTACCTGGAATCGATTTGCCTTGACTTGATGTGCAGGGTAACCAATCAGGTGTTAGGATCCGCCCACCGACTTTGACGGCGAGGTTGACAGATAAAATAAATTCATGATCCACTGCAACACAAGGACCATGAAATAATTAAATAGTGAAATAATATGTTTTTTTTTTACCTAAAAGGAATTGCTATTTTAATGAATTAATGACATATTTAATAACACATTTATGTATTTAATTCCAATTTTAATTAATTAATGACATATTTAATTCCAATTTTAATTAGTGACATATTTAATTAATTATTTAATGGTGTATTTATTTATTTAATTTTGGCACATTTAGTCCTCCATGTATTTCAAGTTTTAAAAAAAGTTTGCAGGATGTGTCATGTTGCTTTTCTCTCCACTTAGGAAAAGTAAATTTGCTTGTTTTGCAGACAGCTGCAAAAATTAGATTTAAATGTGTACTGAACTAAATAGCCGTTATAAGTGGAAGCCTCTGTTTTGCTTAATAATTTTAGTTTCCTGGTTTTTTTGTTAGTTTGTTTGTTTTTTTTGATGAATGTGACAGAGTTCCATATTAAGTTTAAGGGATCTTTGCCTACCACACCTAATATACTCTTTCTTTGTCATTTCATTGTAGGTGCTTCCTTGGTATCAACCCTGAGAGGGGAACAAAGGCCAGCCAGGAGAAGGTGATGTTCAAGAGGTCAGGAAGCTGCTCCAGAAAAGGCATCTACTGTAAATCCTCATGTAGCCTCCTTTATAAAAAGACTCATGGACTCTGAGTGGACTTCATGTAAACCCACAGCACCTCTCCACACAGAACCTCACTTTCACAAAGGAAAAGCCCAGTCTGCAACCAGATGTTCAGGTTGTCATTTTAAGGTAACAAGTCTCAGTATTGTCTTCGGTTCAGTATAAAATACTTCAGTCCATGTGTCTCAGTTTTGAAGTTCCAGGTTTGTTCCATGATGTGGTATTTATTGAACATGATCATGAGTTATGAAAGACTGATTCTGAAGGCAGAGTACCTGAAATGTGATGTGCAATTTTTAAACAGATTGTTGACATGTTAAACATCATTAATTTTTTTGTAGATTTTATTTTGCAAGACTTGAAATTTGTTAGCTGCTGAATGTGTTCAATGCAGTATTAAATAATTTAAATGATATATAGATATCTTTCGTTACAGTTCAGGAAAAATGGAAATCCAAACTCAGTGTACCTGAACTAGAACATGCACAATGGAACCTTCACCATGAGGAAATGATTGTATGTTACTAAAATTTAATGGGTTAAATAAGTCAGTTTTTGAAATATGTTTGATACAGAGTTGCCTTTAATAAAAGCTGAATGTTGAAAAGTCATCTCTTGTCTGAGCCATTTCTATGCTATGCTATTTCCCGGGGCTTTCATTTTGAGATGTGACATTTTTAAATCATTAGTTTTCAGCAATGTTATCACTTCATATCATCTCATTCTCTGATATCAGTTTTACAGTAATAAACTGTTTATGAAGATTATAGTACAAACAGTAAAATAACAGTATAATGGCACCAACATACTGACAGTAATATACTGTAAGCATAAACTCTAAACATCATAATACTGTAATTTTTTTTAAAGTAATAAACTGTTGTTGTAGGATACAGTAGGTTTACTGTAGAATAACAGTGCTCTGCTGGCAACTTTTGCTGCCAGCTCTTTACTGTGAATTTACAGGGAAATTTCTTAGAGTGTAGTTCCTCCATCCACACTGCCCTGTCTGCGCTACAGATCAGCTTGGTTCTTTTTTTTTTTTTTTTTTTTACTTAAAATGTACAACTCTATGAAAACTAGTCATTAACTTTTATTTTAGAAGTACTAAATTAAAATTTTAATTGAAGCACATTCAGGCGTGAGATAATTACTTAATTTTTAAAAATTAAATAAACTCTAAAGCCAGGAAATGAAGATTTAGTGTACAAATTAAGGGATCATGGTTTTTAAGTTTGTGTTTCTTTTCCTCTTAAAAACTCCTGAAGCCTTGCAAACAATTTGTCTATTAAATGTTGCATAAAAAAGGCAATCAAAAATGGTTTAATTTAATCAATATTATTGGGTTTATTCATGGATTTTTATACTAAGAATTAAGGAATTTGGTGTCATATTAGAGCTCTTCTCTCATAATCAGAGTTACTTTAAACAAGGAGTGTCAAACTCATTTTAGTTCAGGGACCACATTCAGCTCAATTTCAGGGTCGGACCAGTAAAATCAGAGCATGATGACCTATAAATAACCACAACCCCAAATGTTTCCTTTTAGTTTTAGTGCAAAAATGTGAACATTTGAGGAATTATCTTTTAACAGAACATTATGAAACAACCTGAAATTTCTTAATAAAAATAAATTCCGTTTTAACAATATTATCCCTCAGTTATCATTCATTTATACATTACAACTTACAGATCACAGAGATCTACAAAGGCATAAAACATTTAGTCATCTGGAACTGAATGATATAGTATTTTACTTTATGATCAAAATGACACAAGTCAGACAAACAAAACAAAAAGGCAAAATATTACAAAATGAGACAAACGACACAAAAGAGACAAAAGTTACAAAGCAACAAAAAATGGACAAACGTGACAAAAAATTACACAAATGAGACAAAAAATAACAAAAGCGAAAAACAAAATGACAAAAAACGTAGACAACACCAGCAAGACAATAAAAGACAAAATGACAAAAACGAGAAACAGAACAACAAATAAAGGAAACACAAAATGACATAATTAGGACTAAAAACACAAGTGAGAGGAAAAGGAAACACAAAACAACAAAAACATGAGACAAACATCAAAAGTCAGATAAAAAAAAGACAAAAATAAGACCCAAAACGACAAAAGAACAATGAACAATCTAGTATTTTACTTTATGATCAAAGCAACTTGTCATGGTCTAGGAATTATTCAAAATTTATAGTTTTGCAAATTGACAATCTGCAGTTAATGTCTTCTCTGTAATTTTTACACTTTACAAAGTCGTCCCACGGGCCGGATTGGACCCTCTGGAGGGCTGCTTTTGGCCCACGGGCCTCATGTTTGACACCCGTGAATGATTTGTCCGCTAGTGTTATCTTTGTTTATGTTGATTTTTGGGTGGTTTCTACGCTGTTATCAAAACACGTCCCTAAAAATAACGTTAAAATATTCACATTCGGAAAGAAAAACCACGGAGCCAAGAAATGTCAGTAAAAATATGATTTCATTCATGTTATATACAAAATACAATTTATGTACTAAAATGTACACACTCAAAATTCCTTAAGCCTGGCCAGTGTTTACATTCAGTAAAAACAAAACTCAAACTGATAATCATCCATTTTGGAGAAAGAGAGGAAGAAGTACGCTCACAGAAATGTAAACAAACATCCATATTTACAACAGAACAGATGAGGAGGAAACACCGCGGCTTTTAGCGACCATTCCTGCCCCGCTAATGGCCTTGTCAGTGTTACACACATACCAGTGATTCAACGACGAGAATAGCTTATTAGACGTGAAGTAAATGTGGGGAAAAGCAGAAAATATACAGTCGAATGCTGAACATGGTACCAGTGGTCACAAAAGGAAGCCGTTTTACTGGACGAGATGAACATTTGAGCCTTTTTGGTTCGCTGTTTGCTGTCTTTGGGTTGTAGTGAACGAGAGGAAAAACACTTCTTTTCGTGAGCAAGTGTTTGATTGGACTTCTAGAGAAGCAACACGAGATCATTTCAAACTACTCATTAAGTGAATACTGATACAAATAGTAACGTCTCCCTTACAAAAATACACAAACATCTTAATCACAAAGTCCTTCTTCAAAAATAGCATTATATCTATTATTTTAATTACCAAGGTTTGTGGTTTTTTTTTAAGACTTCTACAGTTAAGCTCGAGGAAAAATAACATTTCTGTTAAAAACTCTCAACAGGATAGAAATAAATTATCAGCGATACAAGAGTGATTGGGGTTATTTGTGCGTGTTGCTTTAAGGTGAGGTCCGGTGGGGAAAAAAACCCGAAGATTTCAGGTGAAGCAGGTGACTTGGTGTCGCTTAAATCAGTCGCGGGTCGCCGGTTCTCCGCGGGCGTCGGAGGAAAACCCCGCTGTGCTCGACGGAACGGATTAACAGGCTTACAGGTGGGCTGTTTCCAGAGCAGCGACAATGAGAAGCCGATGTTTTTTTAAATTCCCCAGCAGAGTGAGATGTGTTCGACTGGAGACCGAGTCCTCTTAGAGTCCTTTATTCTCAGATGAACTTAGTGGAGTCTCTTTTGCTGATGAGGACTTCCAGCAGCCGCAGCTTGGCTTTAATGTGCTTGTATTCGTTGTACTCCACTGCCAGCGGGGAGCGGTCCTCCTTCTGGACGTTTCTATGGGAACAGGACAGCAAACATCAGGATCTGCGGTGGAAAAACTCTGCTCACCGTCTCTCTTGTGGCTTCTTTTTTTTTTCTCCTACCTTCCGTTTTGCCTGAAAAACTGCTCCTCGAACTCTTTCAGGTTCTTGCGGATCCTCTTTTTGTCCTCCCTCGTCTCCTGGAGCTGCTCCAGAAGTTCCCGCCTGTGAAGGAAACAGGAGGAGATCTTTAAAATTTTAAGATCTCACACTGCAGCTATTTTATAGTTTAACTGAAGCAGCAAGGGAGTGAAAACCCTGAATTATAAGTGATTTCATCAAATTGTGTTTAAAGTATTAAACCCTCTGAACCCCAAGTGGTTTCTGGGTATTTTTTTTACTCAACCAAGGAACATGGTAGAGTTATGTGACGATTGGCATACGTTTGTCCATCTGTCTGTTCGCAACATTACTCTAAAACGGACAAACGGATTTGGATGAAATTTTCAGAGAAGGTCAGAAATGGCACAAGGACCAAGTGATTAGATTTTGGCAGTGATGCAGCTTATAGTCTGGATCCACGGATTTGTTGTAGATTTCTGTATCACTGCCAGATAGCGGCACAGCGTCACTGTAACTATGACAACAAGTGAACGCTACATCAGCTGCCTGCTGATGATCACATGATTGTTATTCTACTACAAATTCACCGCCGTGGACTTATCAGGACTTATCCATCGGAAATAATACAAGGAACAATTGATTAAATTATGGGGGTGTTTCTGAGTCTCATCATTTCCTGCCGCCTCATACATATTTAGGTCACGCGATTCGGTATCCGTACATAATGTACACATGCATAACACACACCTGTGCTCAGTACAAGGTCATTTTGTTTGTGGGTACATCTATATTAAATGGACACATTCTATGCTGCTGTGATTTGTGTCTGATAAATGTCGACTAAATTAAATGCAGTGACGTAGAATCATAAAGTAGCAAAAAATATTTTCAAACGACCTTAGTTACTTTAACAACAGTCCTGTCTGTCTTACGTGGTGGCCGAGTGCAGGTTGGACAGCCTCATGTCCGTCGTGTTCTTGGAGGGCGAGAGTTCATCCACGGGTGAGATGAAACCGTCCACTTCCTCCTCCATGTGGTCCAGGAAGCCGAGCACGCTGAGGTCGGGTCGGACGGTCACGGTGAACTGAGTCTTCGAGTCTCCGTCGTCCTCCGAGCCGTCTTCCTCCTCCTGGGAAGAGATTACGGAGAGGTCAGAGGGTTAAAAGGCGGCGCTGTGTGCCGGGCGGCCGGGCTGAGACGCTGCCGTGCATTAGGGTCGTGCGTGTTAGTGGACAGCTGTTATAAATCATCAGGGTAGAGCAGCAGAATGCACCTCGATGCTCCTCGTTTGTGATTCCAGTCGTTACTCATTAGACGGAGTTAATGTGAGTCCGAGCCAGCTTCAAATCATCAACGTGAAAGAAACCTCAAAGATCCTTCCGACTGACCAGACTTTTCTTTTCACTAACTGATGTTATTGCACCATCTAAAACAGGGGTGTCAAACATGCGGCCCTCCAGAGGACTTAACTATAAATTGTACATTTGTAAAACTATAAATTTAAAATCATTTCTAGACCATGACGTTATTTTGATCATAAAGTAAAATACTAGATTGTTCATTGTTCGTTTGTCATTTTGTGTCTCACTTTTGTAATATTTAGTCTTGTTTTTGTTGTTTTTTGTCTTTTTTGTCTGACTTTTGTTGTTTGTCATGTTTTTTGTGTTTCTAGTTTTTGTCATTTTGTTTCTTGCTTTTGTCATTTGTTGCCTCGTTTGTGTCATTTGTGTAATTTTTTGTCTCGTTTTTGTCATATGTCCATTTTTTTGTCGCGTTGTAACTTTTTGTCTAATTTTTTGTCTGTTTTTTGTTTTGTTTCGTGTCGGTCAAATTTTTTGTCGTTTTCTTTCTTGTTTTTGTCATTTTGTGTCTAATTTTTGTAATATTTAGTCTTGTTTTGTTGTTTTTTGTCTTTTTTGTCTGACTTTTGTTGTCTGTCATGTTTTTTGCGTTTTGTTTCTAGTTTTTCTCCTTTTGTTTCTTGCTTTTGTCATTTGTTGTCTCGCTTGTGCCATTTGTGTAATTTTTTGTCTCGTTTTTGTCATATGTCCATTTTTTTGTCGCGTTGTAACTTTTTGTCTAATTTTTTTTGTCGCTTTTTTGTTTTGTTTCATGTCGGTCAAATTTTTTGTCGTTTTGTTTCTTGTTTTTGTCATTTTGTGTCTCATTTTTCTAATATTTAAAAAAGTAAAAAGTAAAATACTATGTCATTCAGTTTCAGATACCTGTGACTAAATGTTTTGTGCCTTTGTAGAAACACTGTAGTCTGTCAGTTGTA
The DNA here is from genome assembly GCF_022539595.1 of Amphiprion ocellaris. Lineage (NCBI taxonomy): Eukaryota > Metazoa > Chordata > Actinopteri > Pomacentridae > Amphiprion > Amphiprion ocellaris. The sequence goes on along the minus strand of NC_072780.1, from coordinate 18,621,589 downwards.
ATGTGTAAATGATAAACTGAGGCATTACGTTAATAACTTATTTTTCTTAAGTAATTTCAGGTTGTTCATGTTTTGTAAGAAGATAATTCCTTAAATGTGAACTTTTTTGCACTAAAACAGAGGAAAATTTTGGAGTAATCATTATTTATAGGTTATGATGCTGTGATTTTACCGATCACTTGAGATCAAAGTGGACTGAATGTGAACTAAGATGAGTTAGACACCCCTGCTCTAAAACACGTCTGCATCACACTGGCGGAGCGACTCAAACATCAGCAGCTACTGATTCCACATCTGTGCAGACAGGCAGCCGTCCAATCAACAGGCAGCAATCGGGTTCATTAGAGGGTAAATGGTAGTAAATAAGGGGGGAGGTGGGGTTGGAGGGACGGTGCGCGGATTATGGAAGCGGCAGCAGCAGCTCTTCACCTTGATGTCATCGAAGAAAAGTGCGGTTTCACCCTCGATAATGGGCTGAAGGAGGGGACCTCTGCGCTTGCTGGAGGGAGAGCCCTGTGGTGACGGTCAAGAAGGAGGAGTTAACCACGCTCAGACCACACCTCGGATTGTGGTGACATTTTTTGGTTTTTAGTTGGAGCTAAAGAGGAGGAGTTCTTCATTTTTGTTCTTTTTCTTTCCAGCTGAACGTCACCTTTATCCACACATAAATAATTCCCACATTTTCTCAGAGGAGTGTGTGCAAAACAGAACAGAAACATTAGAACAATCAAAAAAATAATAATGATAAAAATAGGCAATATTTACCAAAGACTGTGCATAGTTTTGTTCATTTACATCTAGCATTTTTGGGCTAGTTTGTGCTCATTTGAGTTCAAAGTTTTCAGGCAGAACACTGCATCATAAATTAGTATTAAGAGCAGTAATAAAAATCTGATAATGTATGTCATTTTGTAGATCTTTTCAATTTGGATTTTGGGATTCAGACATGGTGACAACAAAAGAAATGAAACTAAACTGCGATTATTTATGTTCATACAGTTAATGCAGCAGAGTGTGAACTAGTTTCCTGTTGCATTTTGTCATTAAACTGTTTTATTTTCCTCTTTAAATGGTCTTACTATCATCTGTAAAGCTCTCTGAATTGCTCTAAGCTTTGTCAAAGTTGCTATGATGATTGATTGCATTTCATTGTAGGACTTTCTCTAATCTTTGCGAAATATTTAATATTTTTACCTGCTTTACCTCGTGTTTATTAAAATAAAAAACTAGGAAAGCACTCACATCAAAATGTGTCCACAATGACATAAATCTAGTCAACAGTTACCCAAAAATAGTCTAAAATGACGAGAACTTTCTAAAATTCCTAAAGATTTGTTTAATTTGTGTCTAAAATGAGGTGGAATCCATCCAAGATAACTCAGGTTTAACCAAAATGAGTCCAAAATGACAGAAAAATGGCAAAATTGACAAAAATTTGTCAAAATGAGTCTAAAATGACAAAAATCCTTTCAAAAGTGTTTTTCTAAATGTCCCAAATGACTAAAACTGATCCAAAATTCCTAAAATGTGTCAAAAATTAGATTGAATCTGTCCAAAATGACTTGTGTTTATCCAAAATTAGTGTTATTAGGCCACATTTCACAACTTATTTGGTTTATTTTCTCACAGGAGTGTACGCAAACCAGAACAGAAACATGAAAATAAACCAAAAAAATAATAATAATTAAAAATAGGCGACATTTACCAAACATTGTGCACAGGCTTGTTCATTTAAATCTGATGTTTTTGGGCTAGTTTGTGCTGTTTGCCTCCAGGAAAGCTCCATGTACTCTGCTGTAAATAATAATCTACAGAGCCACTCAGCATGATGGGGATTAGAGGTTATGTAAAGGGAGAACTGTGTGTCCATAATGTAGATCATATCTTACATAATAAAGATGGTTTTTTTTAATATCCGAGTAGAAGAATAATTGAGGAGCTTTACATTAATCTGTGAGCGGAATTATTTTTTTACATAAATAAGTTGCATTAAAAATATTAACTGGATGTATTTTCTGCTTCCTGTCATTAATTCTTTACAGCTTGTGAGCCTCGGTCTTTTCCCGTGACCTCAGTTTGCCACCTGTGAATCCTTTACGACCGAGGATCCGGTGAGCTGCTAAATCTGGACTTAAGAGCCTGGAAAGGTGGATCACACGTCTGTGGCATGACTGCCGCCCGTTCCAGCAGCACGAGCCGGGATTAGGTGTCTGCAGACGTTTTGACAATGTGCTGATCCGCGGCGCTCGCTTGTAAAGGCAGGTTAAGATGTGATGCTTACTATGACGGGGATGGTGGAGGCTCTGCACAGGATCTGCTTCACCAGGCGGTATCTGTCGTACAGCGGTTTCATGATCTGCCTCTCGCTTTTGGTCACCTGAGGAAAGAGGGAAACACAGATCAGCGTCTTCCTGTTGTCCTGAGTGAGCCTGCAGGCTGACAGCAGTAACACTAGAAACGAGAGCGCAGTACTCCTCCAAGGCTGCTCATTCCCCCATATGGCATTGTCAGGAATACAAGTCTATGTGTCAGTTCAGTTCTCAGCAGAGTTGTTCTTTAATTCAGCAGTCAACAACCACATTTTTCTAGTAATTTCGCATCATCTTGTGTTGACTTTGCATCTTTTTCTGGTAATTTCATATATATATATTTTGGTGATTTAGCATCTTTTCTGGTGTTGATGCATTTTGTGGGTAATTTTGCTTCTTTTTGTGTTGATTTAGCATCATTTTCTGGTGATTTTGTGTTAATTTAGCATCTTTTTCTAGTAATTTTGCATAATTTTGTGATGATTTTGTATATTTTCTGGTGATTTTGTGTCATTTTCTGGTGATTTCAATCTTTTTCTTGTGATTTTGCATCATTTTGTGTTGATTTCGAACCTTTTCTGGTGATTTTACATCATCTTGTGTTGATTTAGCATCATTTTCTGGTGATTTTATGTTAATTTAGCATCTTTGTCTGGTGATTTCACTTATATTTTGGTGATATAGCATCTTTTCTGGTGCTGATGCATATTTTTTTTGCTGATTTTTGGTCTTTTTGTGATGATTTTGCATCTTTTTCTCGTGATTTTTGCATCATTTTGTGACGATTTAGAAACTTTTCTGGTTATTTTGCATCATTTTGCATTGATTTTGCATCTTTTTCTTGTAATTTTGCATCATTTTCTATTGATTCAGCATCATTTTCTGGTGATTTTATGTTAATTTAGCATCTTTTTCTGGTAATATCACATATTTTGGTGATTTACCATCTTTTCTGATGATGATGCATATTTTTTGGGTGATTTGTGGCCTTATTATGGGAATTTTTTCTGTTTTTGGAGGGGATTTGAATTTCTGCAGTGATTTGGAATCTTTTTGTGGAGCTTATACATTTCCTTTGGTGAGTACAGAGTACTGAGCCGCAGAGAAAGAATAAAAACGTTTATTTTATTTTCCGGCGGAGTCTGCAGGGTGTTTTATTTTGAAAAATGACTAGATTGTCTTTCCATCACTTCTGTCTGTGCTTGTTTCCCACACTGGACTCAGCTGTCAGTCTAACCGCTGCCAAAATTAATAAAAAACTACCATCTCTAGAGAGCTCCTTTCAAAAGAGGGAGGGACTCGATGCTAAAACAGAAGAAAAAGTAAATACATATTCAGAAATAAAAACTATTTTTATTCATTTAGGGCACATTTTTTTTAATAAAAAAAAAATAAATAAAAAATAATTATTTGTTATGTGCACGATGACCGATCTGTAGAAAACTGAAAAAGGTTAGAGGCCGCTGCTTTAATTGTGATGGCAACAAAAGTTGGCATTTCAAATGTCCAGAAGTAAAATCACATCCATCCATTTACATTTTTTCAACAGGAACACACAGTGAAAGCTGACCCCACACACACACACACACACACACACACACACACACTCTGGCTGCAGACATTAGTCACCCTTCACTGGAGATGTAGGTCACCATCAAGTGGTAGAGAAGCTATATCTTCTGTGTTTGAGCCAACATGGCTGGCAGGAGATCAGATGTACGAGGTGAGGATTCTGTGTTCGTTTGCTCGACATACAGAGCTGCAGGAGGACTTACTGGTCGGCCGTGTATGCTCTCGTAGTAGAGAAGAGCTTTCTGCAGGGCGACTTTCTCTCCTCCGATCTGCTCCCGTGTCATATCCTGTCAGCAGGGTACGAGAAGTGAGTCAGTCACTGCGGTTTCAACATGGCCTCAGTGTTGCAACAGAGCTTATTCCTCATGTTTGGTTCTCTGCCATAACAAATTCAAACCCTGCTGAGGTCTTTAAAATTCATGCTGTTTGTGTTACATGTAACATCCATTTGCTGGAGACGTTTTATTCATTCACCCCATGAGAGCGTACAGCTTTACCTTGATGTCCTCGGGCGGTTCACCTCCTCCCTCTTCTCCTGCAGCTTCTTCAGAATGGTCTCCAGCGTGCTCTCCACCGGCGGGTTGGGCGCCTTCTCCTGCTGAGGTTTCTTCTCCAGCTGAGAGCCGAAGCTTTTGGGCAGCGTGTTGCTGCGCTGGCGGGTCAGAGGCGGCAGGTCCTCCTCTGACTTCATCAGCTTGTGCTCTGGT